>NW_007728286.1:158801-159958 GCF_000696425.1 Galeopterus variegatus | reverse complement strand
GGGACCTCCTCTTTGCGCTGTCGCCAGAGAAATGGAACACGTCGCACAGCCTGCTGCCTCGGGGACCAGGATAGCGGGCCTGAGGATTGCTCAGGAGAGGCCTGTCTGCCATGGCAGGGCATTGGGAGTAGAGTTAAACCTGCATCCACCTGAGGTTACCATCAGCGGGAGGGGAAAGGAAGAAACATTTACTGCGACGTGAGGACGCACGCGCGGCCGTGCACAGCCTCCCCTGACACTCGTGGCAGCCTGCGGGTGGGCGTAGTGACTGAGGGCGCAGGGGAGATGCTCAGGGCAGCACAGCTAGTGAACGCCGGAACTGGGGTTTGGAACTTGACTCCAGTGCTTTTCCCACTCATCCCACACCCTGCCTTGCTCTTCGATCCCTATCATAGCCCCAGTCTACCATAGAGCCTCAAAATACAAGTATCTAAGCAATAAATGTTGGGTGAATGGACAGCAGAATAAATCACCTCTAGTCTAGGGTTTTCTGCCTTGAAGAAAACCACTCCTTTTTCCTGGGAGTTGAGATGGTTCTTGCAGACGCCGTGACTTTCCCCACATATATCTACGTATACAACTATATTCTAGAGGTCTGAGATCCTATTAGTAGGATATTATTATGGGTAAATCTGATTATATCTATCTCTATATAAATTCTTCAGCATGACTGCTGTGAAGCATTGTTTTCTAAGAATAAAATTTAGTAATTCTCTGAATACAAAGACACAGTAGTTCCATAACTTTAAAAAGTACCTGGGTACATTGTTCTATTTACTTTTTATTAGCATGTATTTATAAATATTTTTGAATGTTCACTGGAGCAAGGCAGATAACCACTTGCAGGCTTGCCTGGCATCTGCTTACCATCAGCCCACGAATTTCTCATGCCAGAGGCTCCTCCTCTTGGTGAAAGAGCAGATGAGCGGCCAGAGGATACCCACATGTGTGGGAGGTGGAAGGTCAGCCTCCATCAAAGTTCCGCAGAAGCTCATCCTCAATTCTATTTTTCTTTGTTGCTTTCTCCACGCATGGTTTAAACAATCTGTTTAAAGATGTAACAAAGACTTATGACACTTTTAGATCAGCCCTTTGACTGAAATAGAAACCAGTGATGGCCTCAAACGGTCTTCCCCAGTATTGTTTCCTGGATTTTT
>NW_007728286.1:156431-158200 GCF_000696425.1 Galeopterus variegatus | reverse complement strand
CTGAAATAGAAACCAGTGATGGCCTCAAACGGTCTTCCCCAGTATTGTTTCCTGGATTTTTAATAACTAAGAATATTTATTTGCACAAACTACTTTCTTCCTCCTATAAAAAAATTTTAAAATGGACCTTTTTTTTTTTCTTCTTTTTTGGTGGCTGGCCAGTCCAGGGATCTGAACCCGTGACCTTGGGGTTACAAGGCTGTGCTCTGAGCAATTGAGCTAAGCAGTCAGCCCAATACAGACCTTTTGATTATATTTTATTCCAAATAAGTCATAATTTAGCAAATAAAATAGCTCATTTCAGATTAAACACAGGACTAGAGGAGGATGTGGCTGCCCAGGAAGAGAGTGCAGGCATTTTCGTGGTGTGAAGGGAAGCCATTGTGGATCTCACTTTGGTTTCATTCCCGACTGTACCTTTCCCACCTAAATCAGGTACTGACAGAACAGCTAGCTCATTAGAGCTGATGGCCAAAAACTGGACTCCTCTGAGATGGGTGAGAATAGTTAAATGTGGTGTTCTCTAGGTGAATGCATGTTTGTGAGAGGGAACAAGGAGCAGGGAATGGAATTCCAAGAAATCCAAACCTGAATGGACTTCTGGGTCTGCTATTGTCTAGCATGTGGCTAGCCAAGTTCTCTAACTTCTTAGATCTTAGTTTTTTTATCCATCGATGGAGATCATAATACTTTTTATTTGCGTTGCTATAAGGAAAAAATTAGATAAAGCATGCATATTAGTTTCTATGGCTGCCATAACAAATGACCACAAACGAGGTGGCTTAATACAACAGAAGTTTATTTTCTCAGAGTCTGGAAGTTACAAGTCTAAAATCAAGGTGTTGGCAGGGCCATGCTCCCTCTGAAGGCTCTAGGAAAGAAACTTTCTTTGAGCTTCTGGTGGTTGCTGGACATCCTTGGTGTTCCCTGTCTTGTGGCCACACAACACCAATCTCTGCCTCTGTCTTTACATGGCCTTCTTTCCCGAGTGTCTGTGTGTCTCAAATATGTCTCTTTTTATAAGGACATCAATCATAGGATTTAAGGCCCATTATAACACGGTATGATCTCATTTTAATTTCATTAGACACTATTTCCAGATTAGGTCCGGGGGTTAGGACTTCAACATATCTTTTTGGGGGACACAGTCCAATCCACAATGGTGTATATAATGTTTAGCACAGTGGCCATATATATTCATATATAATAGCCTATTACATTGTCATTTTTTAGGTATGTGAAAAATGCATCTTGATATTGGAAAGCTTTCTTTTGGTCCCATAGAAACCATTTTTATGAGCAATAGTTTATTCATATTTTCCTTGATTATATTCCATCGTTTTGTAGAGTCATATATTCCCACTTTTGAGAGTTGAAAGGTCACTCAGTGCAGCTACCCCATCCAGCTGGGTTTGGAATATATATATTCCTGAGTATCTCTCATAGGTTGTTCTCTAGCTCCTACTTGTACAGCTCTAGGACAGGGAACACAGAACCACATGAAGAACCTATTTGACCTTCTGTTGTCAATAAGTTCTTCCATATCTTGAGTCCAAATCTATCTCCTTTAATTTTAGCCACTAGTCCTAGGTCTCCATTTGGAAGTAATGTAAGAGTGAATCTAATTCCTCTTCCCCATCTCAGCCTCTCATCTATTCCAAGTCAATTATCATGTCCACATGATCCCTCATTGTTTCCTGATAATCAACCCAGTTTCCTCATCTGGGCTTTCTTTGACATGGTCACAAGTTCCCTCAACATTTTGGTTA
>NW_007728286.1:151474-155395 GCF_000696425.1 Galeopterus variegatus | reverse complement strand
TGGTGAGAGGAAGCAAGAGAGAGAGAGAAGGTGCCAGGGTCCTTTTAAGCAACGAGCTCTCACAGGAACTAATAGAGCAAGAACTCACTCGTTAATCCCCGCTACCCCAGGGAGAGCATTAATCCATTCATGAGGTATCTGCCCCCATGACTCAATCAGTTTCCCACACTGCCACATAGGAGATCAAACTTCCACATAAGTTTTGGAGGGGACAACACATCCAAACTCCATCAAGACCAATTTATTTTATCTCCTTTGAAATAGATGGTCATTAGTAGGCAAACCACTTAGACTCATGGGATCTACATTTTCTCAGCTCCTAAATAATGGTACAGTAGTGTATGGCTAGGGCTAACTGTCAGAATCCTGCTGATGTAGCCAATTGTATTGTGGGGTTAGGGCCCACAGACCCTTCAAACTCATTGTACAGACTGGGTCACAGACCCCTCACATGCCTAGCTGGATTACGAGGCCCCTCACATGCAGGTCCATAAGCTAGACAATAGGAAAAAGATCCCAGGAGCCATTGGCAGATGACTTGAGCTCGGTCCTCAGCTTCCTCAGCAGCTTATAGCAGACCCAGCAGCAGCAGCAGCCTCTTGGGGCATCCTGAGGGCCCTGGCAGCAACAGCCTCCAGCAGCAGTAGCAGCCTCCCCTTTCCCCTGCCCGCCACCATGGGCACCCCCAGGGTAGGGGGCATGGTGGATCAGAGCCACTCGTCCTTTATACTTAAGTCCAATAACCCAGGACATCTGGTTGCAAGTCAGACAACCCAGGAACACCTGGGTGCACATGTGTGATTACATTAGACAATAGCCAAGGAACACCTGGGAACCTGTGCACAATTATCATTTACGTCAATGCTCGGCAAGATTCTGAACCCCTGAGAGACCCTGACCATTTATCTTCACTTTCCCTACAAGTAGAATCTGCATTTTCTATCTGAATTTCTTACCTCTGAATTTTTTTTGGAGGGGGGGNGTGATTACATTAGACAATAGCCAAGGAACACCTGGGAACCTGTGCACAATTATCATTTATGTCAATGCTCGGCAAGATTCTGAACCCCTGAGAGACCCTGACCATTTATCTTCACTTTCCCTACAAGTAGAATCTGCATTTTCTATCTGAATTTCTTACCTCTGAATTTTTTTTGGAGGGGGGGGTGGGTTTGGTAATGTTGCTGAGTAAAGAATTATATTTCTGATTGTTGTTATTTTTCATCCACTTATTTGCAAGTTCCTACCAGTGTCTAACAAATTGATGTGGGAAAACTCAGTATCATTTTCATCAGCATTGCCCAATAACATGCTTAATGAAATACTACTGTGTGCATGACATTGCAAAAGTCATAATCAAGATACAGGGCATGTGTGTAGGATTATAACTCACATGCACACACTCACTCACAAAAAATGCAATAAAGGATGTAGTGCAAAAGAAAAAGAAAACAACTAAGACAGCTTATATGTGCCCCATTTAAATATCTTGGTTAATTTGAAGATCAAATGATATAATGTGTGAAAACAACATTAGGAAGTGACAGTAGACACTTACTGAGACTCACTATGTGCCAGACTGTTCCACAAGCTTTCCATGAGTTCACTTATTTAATCCACACAACAACCCTAAATGGTACATCCTTGTAATGTCACCAGTTTATAAAAGGGGGACATGAAGCACAAGATGACTATATGACTTACTCAAAGTCATTTGACTAGTCAATGAAGGATGTAGGATTCAAATGCAGCCATTCTACCTCAAGAATCTACTCTTGTAATGTCTGTTGTATACTGCCACCCTTAAAAACATAGGTAAAAATATAAAGCAGTGATTCATGCAGTGTATTACAAAATGATTGCACAATGATGTTTTTGCAAGAAAATGGAATTGCTGGAAACAGGCAAGGTTTAGTTCATTTTTGGAGTTTATATTTACTTAATTATTTTAGTCTAAAATCAGCAAATTGGGTATTAAATGCCCATATTGGGATAGGTCTAAAAATTATTTTAGTTACTAAGAGGTCTAGATTATGTTCCAGATGTTTGTGCAATATTAAGAAAAGCCTTAACTTGGCTTTAGCTATAAAAAGTTTTTCTCATATTAGATTTTGTACCCTTTTGGGAGAAAAATAAAGAAGCACCGTTTTTTTTATAACATGAAATTTGTATTCTACTGCTCTGAAAAATTGGTTTCATCCCTTGATTGTTAGAGGATTTACTTCCCAAATAAAACAAAAATACATATAGTTTGTCTTAAATCCCCTTCTCATTTCTGACATTCTCCTACTCATAGTCAGGGGACACTCCTACTGTGAATGAATATGAATTTCTTCTACTTTGTACCAATTTGAAAAGGAAAACTATTGGCAAAACTGGGCATCTCTTAAATTCTAGTATTTACTTACCTGACCTTGCTCTTTCAGGTCACCAATACATTTGGTGACATTGATAGATGAAGTAGCAGGTGATTCCCAGGATGGATATCTTGTTCTGAATCTAATTGATTATAGCACAAAATCCTTTTATGTTTCTTTTTCATGACCAAGAGAGAGGTAGAGAGATTATACCCTCTGCTTTCATAACATGTGGGAAATCAGTGTTTGAGGAAGCAGTCACATTGGGGGTGGCTGAATAGATAGAGAATGAAAGAATTGTTTATTTCTTCTTTTTAACTTTTTTTTTTTTTTTTTGGTAAAGAACGTTACTTAGATATGAGGTTGGTGGAATGCAGTATATGCTATAGAGAAAGAATATGACCTGTCATGAGAACAGGCTCTGGAATTAGATTCCTTGGTTTAAGTGATCTTCAACTGCTTCATAGCCATGTGTCCATAGATAAGCTAATAACTCCTGGCTTCAGTTTCCTCATCTATAAAACAAGAATGACAAGAGTAGCGACTTCATGGTTTATTATTAGGATTTATCCTATTAGAAAGGAAACTCAGTGAGAACAGACCCTTGTCTTTTTAAGTCAATACTATTCCTAGATTAATGTCTGATTATTGCTTTGAAAAATGGTGAGTGAATAAGTTAGTTGCCATCATTATTCCTTTTTTATAAGGAAGGAAAATAAGAAACAGAAATTAACCCAGACAATAAAACGCACAGTGAGGGTTTTAACACATATGATCTGTCTCTCTTGCCTACAGATACGTGTCCCAAAGGTTAAACGCTACCTATTTCAGCGTAGCACTCAAGGTGCAGCACATTCTGGTCCACTAAAAGTGTCAGGCTGCTAAAACTTTTGAACTTGCCATGCTGATTTCCAGTGGCAAAGTGTTTGCCCTCCCTAGACCATCCTGTATTTTCACTGATTGTGTTGTATGTATGACTTTGTCCCTCCAAATAGATTTTGATCTTGGAAAGCCATGTGTCTTACTATTCTTCATTATTTATCATTGATCTAATTCAAGTAGCTGTGGTTTACATTTAAGAAACGTTACGTATTCACTCAGGCAGTGAATATTTATTGAGCATCAATTATGTGTATTTTTGGATCTGGAGATACAGCAATAATCATGAAAGACAATATCCTTATTTCCAAGTAATTTATGTTTGAAGGCAGAAGATAAATAAGTGACAGACAACTATAAGACAGAGACAAGTGCAACGAAGAAAATAAAACTGAGGGGAGAGCTAGCAAGTGATGGCAGGTGGTAATATTAGTTTGATGGTGGTGAGGGTGAGGGATGGCATCTCTGAGAAGGCAGCACTTGAGGGAGGTTGGTGACATCTGAAAGAAGGAGGAGGCAGCCATGAGACAACACTGGGGCTAGAGGCAATGGCATGTGGAAAGATGAGACTAAGCTTGGCATGTCTGATGAAGCAGACGGATGGCCAGTGTGGCTGGGTCAATGAAATTGGGGGACAGACAGAGGCAGGGGCCAGATTATGTGGTGTCTTGTTGGCCACAGAAAG
>NW_007728286.1:142517-150701 GCF_000696425.1 Galeopterus variegatus | reverse complement strand
TAGTGAAAAGGGAACATGTACCCTAACAACCGTAATAACTTCGTATAGCATACATTATACGAAGTTATACGAGGATTGTGGATAGGATTTTGTTGAAAAAAAAGACACAAATTATAAGGGTGTACATGAACTAATGTGATACATGCTGTGGTCGACTCTGTGGTCGACTCTGTCTCCTGGAGGTTCAAGAAAAGAAAAACAAAAGGAAGCAGATGGCAGTGGGTACCTGGAGAGACATCTAGTTAGAAGGCCATGGGAGCAATCAGGGAGCTCTTTGATAGGTATAAAAGTTGCTGTATTTTTCAGTCTAATAATTTGATGGAAAGATATCCTAATAACTACTTGGGGGAGTTAAATAAACTAGTAAACAAGAGTAGGGACTTTGGTGTCTAGCAGACATGGGTTTTAGTCTTGACTTCACCTTGTATTCGTGATCTTGGAGGAGCTGCTTAAACTAAGTTTCAGTATCTTTCTTTTTAAATGTCACTAAAGACCTATTTTATAGGGACAATATGAGGATGAAGTGAAATAATACAAGTACACTGTTTAGCATAGTGCTCGCCACATGATACTTTCAAGAAAGGAGCATGTTTGGAACATTTTCAGGTCTCTTTCATTTCTCTGACAACGTCCATTGCCTTTATGTTCACTTCACTGTGTATATAATTGTGGATCATGACTTTATTTCTCAAAACTGTCTTGCCATTTTCCCATTGTTTTAGAAATTCACAGTTGCAGAGAAGGATGAGAGATGCCAGATTTATTTTTAGGACACCTCTTTCCTCAGTCTGGATTTAAAAAAACAAAACAAAACTATTTTCTATGTGTTTGCATTCACCAAAAATTTTGCTGAAATTTATGTAAGTTCGGGTGCTTTTATCAGTGGTTTAATCTGAAATATGTGCGGCCTTTCAATCTATGTCTGGAGTTCTCGCTTCAGCTTCGGAAACAGTTTATTATATTTTATTGCTTTGGTTCCATTTTCACCCAGATTTTCTTTGCGTTTTAACATACCATTATACTCTTTATAAATATTCCATGAGTGATATAGCACACAGTCTGTTGTGTGTGTGCATGTATGTGTATGTGTACATGGATGAAATCAACCTTGTTAATTACGTTATCCTGTATGTTCATGTTTGTTTTTGACTATTTGAACTTTACCTTTCAAAATTTTAATTACGCTCTCTAAATATGATAACTTCTTTCTTCAGTAGAAAAAAAGTTTTCTACTTTTATTTAAGACTTGAATTTTTAAAGTAAATGTTGGTAAAGGGCCATGCAAAATGAATACATTGTGTAATGATAAATATAGTAATTATCCTGACTTGAACATCACATATTGCACACAGGTATTGATATTCAATGCTGCACCAAACAGATATGTACAATCAATTATGCTTCAATAAAAAGAAAAGAAATGCAAATGTTGATTTCACTAAGGTATATTAAAAGATAAACTTAATACTTCTGAATTTTGATCTGTTCAAGAATAGGTGTCAATACTAAGTTTCTTACACTATTGCGATTTTGCCCATTTCTCCTATTTAACAATATTTAATGAAATGTAATTTAGGGCATAAAAGTGTATACCACCTTTATGAATTTACCCTTTATTATGNCATCCTGTATTTTCACTGATTGTGTTGTATGTATGACTTTGTCCCTCCAAATAGATTTTGAGAAAGCCATGTGTCTTACTATTCTTCATTATTTATCATTGATCTAATTCAAGTAGCTGTGGTTTACATTTAAGAAACGTTACGTATTCACTCAGGCAGTGAATATTTATTGAGCATCAATTATGTGTATTTTTGGATCTGGAGATACAGCAATAATCATGAAAGACAATATCCTTATTTCCAAGTAATTTATGTTTGAAGGCACAAGATAAATAAGTAACAGACAACTATAAGACAGAGACAAGTGCAACAAAGAAAATAAAACTGAGGGGAGAGCTAGCAAGTGATGGCAGGTGGTAATATTAGTTTGATGGTGGTGAGGGTGAGGGATGGCATCTCTGAGAAGGCAGCACTTGAGGGAGGTTGGTGACATCTGAAAGAAGGAGGAGGCAGCCATGAGACAACACTGGGGCTAGAGGCAATGGCATGTGGAAAGATGAGACTAAGCTTGGCATGTCTGATGAAGCAGACGGATGGCCAGTGTGGCTGGGTCAATGAAATTGGGGGACAGACAGAGGCAGGGGCCAGATTATGTGGTGTCTTGTTGGCCACAGAAAGAAGCTTTGAATTTATCTAAAGTGCAATGAAACACTATAGAAGAATGTTAAGCAACAAAAGGAAATATCTGCTGTATATTTTGAAGAATCATTCTGTTGAAAACCTAACTTTAGTAGAACAAGAGGGGAAGAGTGGAGATCCATTAGTAAGCTATTGTGGTTGTCCTGAAGAGAGGTGGTAAAATATACTCCAGGGCTGATGTGATATAAATGGAGGACTCTCTACCTTCCCCCCCAAACCAAACAGGATGTAATGAGAGGAGGAGCCAAGAGAATTTACTAATAAAGTGTGTGTGAAAGGTGACAAAAAGAGAAGAATTTTAGATGATTCCTAGGTTTTTGGCGTGACATTTGGGTGACAGTGGAACCATTTACAGAGGATGGGTTTTTTTGGGGAAAGGACAGAGAATAAAGAAATTAATATTTGGATCAAGTTTTTAAAGAGACAGATTATAAGTACTTATTTATTTCCTTACTTATCCGCCATCTAGATCCACAAAAGATTTGAATGGGAACACATATTATAAATAATGATAAAATAGACAGAAAATAAGAGGAGAAATATAAGCAGAAGTAGAAAGTCATGCACAATGGTAGAAAAGATACATGCAGGTGATTAGACTCTAAATAGTTACTACTATTTAGCTTCAGATTTGGCTCTGAGGAAAAAGAGAGTCTAGGTCTGTAGGGGATTGAATTATGTCCCCCCCCCAAAAAAAAACTCACTGAAGCTTGAATTGTGTCCTCCAAGTTTTATGTATTAGAAACATTGCCCCAACTATGGATGTTAGGAGGGTGGAAAATCCTGTTATGGTGATTGAAGGGTGGAGGCTTGAAGAGGTGACTGGACTGTGGGACCATGCAGTAGTGAATGGATTAAAAATGGTGGTCGGGGGCTTTAAAAGAAGAGAGTAGAGAGTCTGTTAGGCTTGAAGAGGTGACTGGACTGTGGGACCATGCAGTAGTGAATGGATTAAAAATGGTGGTAGGGGGCTTTAAAAGAAGAGAGAAGAGAGTCCGTCTCTCTCTGCTCCACCATTTCACAACATGATACCCCACTGTCACTGAAGTCACCACCAAAGGAGACCCTCACCAGATGTGTTACCCACACTGTAGACTTCCCAGACTCTGAAACTGTAAGCAATAAATTTTGTTTTCTTTACAAATTACCCAGTTCTGTGTATTTTGTTATAAGGAGCAGAAATGGACTAATACATAGTCAGTTACTTAATTTTCATTATCGGATAAGAGGAAGCATAACTATGCCTCAGGAGAGGCAAACTTTTTCAGGCCTTAAGTTTTAAAAGAAATTCCTCACACTGAAGCTCAGAGGAGGGTGCATGAAAGAAGGCAGTGTGACAATTCTGATTCGATTTCCATTAAGAGTCTTCTTAGGAAAGGACTATGCTAACTATAAAATGCCTATAGAGTAATTCAAAGAATTCAAAATTTTGAACAGCACCTACACCTGAGGATGGCCTTTCTGTGCTCCAGTTCTCCTTAACGGCTGTCCTAAATGATAATGACAGCCTCTAGTGGAAGGACCCAACAACTGGTCTCTTAGCTGGATTCAGCCATCATTATTCATTGAGGCCTCTGATAGCTAATGGTCTGCACTAGTTGCCTCCTTAACGTCTGGGGATAAACATCTTGGTTTGTTCTAACAGCCCAGAGTGATTTGGGGTCCAACTTTCCAAGGCAGACTATTTCACTTTTTCCCCCTCCCCTCCTTCAATATTTTATCTCCTAAAAGATTCTTCCTTTCTTTGCAGGAACAACATGCAGTGACATTTGTTGATGAAGAACACAAACTTCTACAATTCTACACAAATCAGGTTATCTTAAACTTTGGGTCACATCTCAAGAAACACATGCTTATTTAAATATCTGCCTTATCTAGTAATTTTGAAAAATTTGGAAAGCAGGTCTTTGTTTCTCTGAGATAGATCTAGATCTATAAAGGTATTTTTATCTACAATCTGTGGTTAAAGATGAAGTTAATAATAATTTGAACACGAGAATCTTCCCTTAAAATGTACAGCAGATGTAGAAAGATAACTTTACAGCAAAGAGAGCTACTCAAATTTCTAATGACATTACTTCTCATAATAAAATGTTCAATCAAATGGCATAAATATTTCAAAACATTACCTTTCTTTTTATATATGATGGAAATGATTATAATATAAAGAAATTATGATGAGAGTTCTACAAAATTCATGGAAATATATAGCTAGGTTTCACATCACTTAAATTTCCAGATATTAAATATTTAGAATGAGTAATACAAATATTTCACATGCTATATTAAGCATAATTATAAAACCAGTACCAAAAAGAATAAAGGTGTTAGTTTTCTGACAAGAAATAAGTTCTTTAAAAGCAAGGTAATTTCACAGAAGTCAGAGGCAGTTTTGGGTTGTTGATTATGATCATAAAAATAGTAAAAAATCATAGCATATTAATATATGTTAACATTATCATTAAATAATATGAAATTATATTGGTGTATATTACTTCAAATATTCTTTTTCCCCTTTGTGGTGGTAGTCACATACTCAGTGTTTCAATATCATAAAATACAAAAAGATATTTTTGTGTGCTACTTTATTCACTTACATTAATGTTTATTGAATTTCTATGAGTAGCCCTATGTTAGAAATGACAAAGATGACTTAGAGTCCAGTTGGGAGATAGTTCAAACACAACTGACTCTAATAAAAAGCACATTTTAATAAATGCTGTAATTCAGGATCAAAAGGATGATGAGATAGCAAGAGATTCATTGCTATTATGAACTTACGAAAAGGTCTTCTGAAGCTGAGGGAATTTTGGAAAAAGAAAGAAAGGTAACCTTTTGATAAATGGAGATGAGGAGGTTAGAAAACGATTGCAAATGTGTTTTAACATATCTCTGTTCATTACCTATTATTATTTCCAATAAATTTCAAATGCTATAAGGCAATATTTTTTTTTCCTTTTTGTCTTTTTTACTGACTGGTAACGGGATCGCAACCCTTGGTGTTGCGCCTACACCGCGCTCGACCAGTGAGCGGGAACCGGTCTCCACATGGGATCCGAACCCTCGGCGGGAGCGCCGCCGCGTTCCCAGGCGGTGCACTCTCCAGTGCGCCACCGGGCCGGCCCATAAGGCAATATTAAACACTGTAAAGGTTTCCTGCTTTGACTTATTTTATATATTTATTTGTTTTTTACCAGATTGCTTGATCATTACTGCTGCTCTCAATCCAGGCAGTAGGATGCACACTCCTTGTTTATAATCTCACCTCTATTTGTCTTCTATACTTGCTTCCTCTTCCACTGTTCAGGAGCATCAGAGAGTGAGTGTTTGGTGCTTGTTGTCAGAGGACCCATATTTCAATTATTACCTTGAGCAAGTTAGTAAACTCCTGAGTCTGAGTTTCTTTATCTCTAAACATGGAAAAGAAGATTATCTCATCATCCTTTTTGGGCTCTTTTCAAGCTTAAGTGAGTTAGTGTCAGGGTAGGGGCTTATCCTTTGCATATATGCTTGGGGGAAAGTCTCTAAGGAAGAAGGAAGGAAATTAAAGTGTTCATACAGAAAACAATATGGCATCCCCCAATATCAGGAATTGCTATTTTTGAAGTCAACAGAACCATTGCATATTATGAATTCTCTTCATAGAGTTTAAATTACCCTCTCCTTTTAACAGTATCATTGCATTTGTTCACTCATTAATTCATTTATTCACTCACTTAGCAAATTTTAATTGGTACTAAATATGAGCCATGACACATTATTAGGTACTGGGTTTAAGAAGATGAAGAGTATGTACAATGTTAAATTTTATATGCAGCTGAATTATCATCAATGTGAAGGTTCTGCTATACATCTCAGCAAGTTTACTATGCGGAGGCAGGCTTTGAAAGAATTCTTAGAGGACATATTCTAAGAAGAAGAGAAGTGAATTGAGGACGAGTGATAAAATATAAAAAATTAGGTTGTATAAAAATTCAGTGAGATGTATTTTCATCTCAATGAGAAAAGACTAAAAACGATAAGCATATATCCACAAAAATCTGAAAGAACAATTCCAGATAAGGCCAATATGGAGGAGAGAAGGGTGGGAGAACAGATGAGGTGTGAGCATGCTGAGGTCTTGTCATGTGCAAGGGAACATAGAGACTGAAAGCTGTACACATGGGTGAGGGGGAAAATGAGCATCAGTCTTGGTTCAAAAACAGAATGGAAATGTCTTGTATTATATCTAAACTAGAAAGAAATATTCTGTCTATCCAATGGAGCCTAGAAAGGCTAACAAAGGAAACAAAAACATGGAGTGTTTAATAGATGACACAAAATTCATTGGGAGAAATAAGTTTTAGTATAATAAGAGCAAATATAATATATTAAATTTATTGATTAGAAGTCAGCCAGACTGAATTTAAATACAATATCCAGCTGTATGTTGGATAACGTAGGCACACTTTAAATGATGCAGAAAAGTTGAAAATAATGGGATAGGAAAAGACTTTCCAGGTAACTATGAGCCATGTGTTTAAGGTAAAACAAACAAACAGAAAAACAAAACAAAAAATCTCCAAAAGAGACAAAGAGAAACAAAAGATCGAGAAGTTACAGAGACCAAGAATGTAACTATTTGGAAAGCAAATTGGAAGAAAAGACAATCATAAATGAGAGTAAGTGATGCTCATAGAGGAGGGAAAGGAACGGGATTGTGGATAGTATGTGTTGGAAAAAAATGACACAAATTATAAGGGTGTACATGAACTAATGTGATACATGCTGTGGTCGACTCTGTCTCCTTGAGGTTCAAGAAAAGAAAAACAAAAGGAAGCAGATGGCAGTGGGTACCTGGAGAGACATCTAGTTAGAAGGCCATGGGAGCAATCAGGGAGCTCTTTGATAGGTATAAAAGTTGCTGTATTTTTCAGTCTAATAATTTGATGGAAAGATATCCTAATAACTACTTGGGGGAGTTAAATAAACTAGTAAACAAGAGTAGGGACTTTGGTGTCTAGCAGACATGGGTTTTAGTCTTGACTTCACCTTGTATTCGTGATCTTGGAGGAGCTGCTTAAACTAAGTTTCAGTATCTTTCTTTTTAAATGTCACTAAAGACCTATTTTATAGGGACAATATGAGGATGAAGTGAAATAATACAAGTACACTGTTTAGCATAGTGCTCGCCACATGATACTTTCAAGAAAGGAGCATGTTTGGAACATTTTCAGGTCTCTTTCATTTCTCTGACAACGTCCATTGCCTTTATGTTCACTTCACTGTGTATATAATTGTGGATCATGACTTTATTTCTCAAAACTGTCTTGCCATTTTCCCATTGTTTTAGAAATTCACAGTTGCAGAGAAGGATGAGAGATGCCAGATTTATTTTTAGGACACCTCTTTCCTCAGTCTGGATTTAAAAAAACAAAACAAAACTATTTTCTATGTGTTTGCATTCACCAAAAATTTTGCTGAAATTTATGTAAGTTCGGGTGCTTTTATTAGTGGTTTAATCTGAAATATGTGCGGCTTTTCAATCTATGTCTGGAGTTCTCGCTTCAGCTTCGGAAACAGTTTATTATATTTTATTGCTTTGGTTCCATTTCCACCCAGATTTTCTTTGCGTTTTAACATACCATTATACTCTTTATAAATATTCCATGAGTGATATAGCACACAGTCTGTTGTGTGTGTGCATGTATGTGTATGTGTACATGGATGAAATCAACCTTGTTAATTACATTATCCTGTAGGTTCATGTTTGTTTTTGATTATTTGAACTTTACCTTTCAAAATTTTAATTACGCTCTCTAAATATGATAACTTCTTTCTTCAGTAGAAAACAAGTTTTCTACTTTTATTTAAGACTTGAAATTTTAAAGTAAATGTTGGTAAAGGGCCATGCAAAATGAATACATTGTGTAATGATAAATAT
>NW_007728286.1:139382-140518 GCF_000696425.1 Galeopterus variegatus | reverse complement strand
ATTGTTTCTTTTGCTGTGCAGAAGCTTTTTGGCTTGATATAATCCCATTTATTTATTTTTCCTTTGGTTGCCCGTGCTTTTGGAGTCATATTCATGAAGTCTGTGCCCAGTCCTACTTCCTGAAGTGTTTCTTCTATGTTTTCTTTAAGAAGCTTTATTGTTTAAGGGTGTATATTTAATTCTTTAATCCATTTTGAGTTGATTTTAGTATATGGTGAGAGGTATGGGTCTAGTTTCATTCTCCTGCATATGGATATCTAGTCATCCCAACACCATTTGCTGAATAGGCAGTCTCTTCCTTAGTGTATAGGCTTGTTGCCTTTGTCAAAGATCAGATGGCTGTAGGTGTGTGGGNCTTTGTAGTATAGTTTAAAGTCAGGTAGTGTTATGCATCCAGCTTTATTTTTTTTGCTCAGAATTGTTTTGGCTATGTGTGGTGTTTTGGTATTCCATATAAATGTCTGCATAGTTTATTCCATTTCTGAGAAAAATGTCATTGGAATTTTGATGGGTTTTCTGCTTTCTATTTTTCTATACTTCCCTCCCATTTGCTCCTTTAAAAAATTGTTTTACTTGCCTTTTTTTTCTAAAGTATGGTCTATGCTTTCTTTGCTTTAGTGTCTTCCATTTTCTTTGGAAAGTATAATTTTTGTAAGTTGTTTCCTTTAAATGTTCCAAAGTTATGTTTAATCTCTATTCAGCTCATTTTCAAAGTTAAGTAAAATAGTATATTTGATTGTCCCTATTTGAGAACTGGTGTTTAACTCTTACTTTCTTCTCTTTCTTCCCTCCATTTCCTTTTCAATATAACATGGAATTTTAAATGCAGAAAATTTTTATAATATTGCATAACTTTTACAGTGTACATTTTTTCATGAATGGAATTATATTACTTCTTGAAGTCTCAGCTCATGTGTCATCATCACTCCCCCACCCCCCACTTTGCCCCCTACTAACAAAGCCTCTGATTCTCTTATTTGGACTTAATCACTCCTTCCTCTTTTAATCTTCTACATGTGTCTTTCAGTATGTTCTCCATTAGTATCATAATTATTTGTTTAGATATGTGTCTCCCCAAAGAATGGTGAACTTCTTGCTGATAAGAACCATGTCTTTAGTTTTGTATTTACAGGACA
>NW_007728286.1:136270-138572 GCF_000696425.1 Galeopterus variegatus | reverse complement strand
TTTTGGGGAACTCTGTATGGATTTTATTATCTTAAAAGCAATAAGAAAAGGTTATTAAATAAAATTTTTATGTGACCTTTTCTCAACTTCTGAAAACTCTTCAGTTACTTACAGCCTATATAACAGTGATGTGAATATTATTTAACTTTACCTAACTAGTAATGGTAAAGGACTAGAGCCTGGAAGATACAGTGTTTGCTCTTAAAGGGCATTCAATCAGTGAATCATCAGTATGTTCAACATTTAGTATGTGCCTACAATATGCTAAACACTGGTACACAATTTGTCTTAGAATTAGAAAGGGTTCTGAGATGTTACCGTGAAACAAAGATAGCTGTAAGATTGATCAGGCTTAAAATCTTGATATAAGTTTATTAAGGTCCAAAGATAAACTTCTCTGAACATATTCAAGTGACTCAAATTCTTTATTTCTCTAATCTCCAGCCTTGAGATTAGCCCAATAGAAGAAGATTATCCACAGTTTTGTTGTCAATTCATTTTGTCTAAAATCAATTGATCATGCATTTTAGGTACAAGTCATGTTGCTAGGCACTGTGGAGAAGTCCCATACATTTAAACCACTTTCAGAAGTTTTATATTGTTGGATACTGGTCAGACAAATTCTGCTCCCTGATTAATATTTATTTTGCTTAGTAATTTACATAAATTCTTAGTATATGTTTATTCTGATGACAATTTTTTCTTTTATTCTAGATGGGAGGTGATATATGGATGAAGGAATTTCAGATAATTCAGATTTGAGTTTAATGTGTTAACTTTATTTTCTAATCGAGCTGCTGCACAAGCGAGGTGTTTTCTAAGCAAATAAAGCGTGACACTTGTGTCCCTTGATACCTTGTGCTCCAGTTTCAAACGGAGTACAGCTGCTGTGGATGCCTCTATCACCAAGAGTGAGAATTCCCTCCATAAGGTTATTAGTGTTAGTGACACCATTTATGACTCCAGGCATACCACTCATTGGTAACGTCCTATTTTTACTCCTAAGGAAAATAAACTCATTGATTTCTAGAATGCACCCAAATGATGGTACAAAGGTTCAAACCTATGTTTGTCAAAACAGATAGGAAATTTTTATAAGAACAATCTCATTTCAAAAGTAAATAATGTATCTGAGCATTATAATTCTACATATTAAATGTAAATATCACAAAAATTCATACATGTGTATACACACATGCATGAATGTGTATATGTATATGATAAAGAAAAAATACAGACTCATTAGCTCCTGTTTATATCACATTTATTATGCAAGTTACTTGTAATATATTAATACAAAAAAATAAAACTTTGAAATCAAAATTTAAATTAATAAATACAGGGAAAAGTAGTATAAAATGAGTTTTCTCATCCACACCTTCCCAAATTCCTAATTAACTTCATTGGTATCAGTTGGCCCATCTTCCCTTCCCCACTCCTCTCTACCAAATTGTAAGGCTTTGAAATTCTACTCTCCCTAAAGAAGGAGGTGATACCCTTTGTTTACATGCTTCCTTAGCAAGGTGAGACAGGTTTTTCTTTCTCTCTTTTGTTTACATACTGAATCCAAGGCACTAGAGTTTTCACAGTCATTCGCTTGTCTTAAAATTTTCCTAACTCATACCTTCTCATGTCAATTTGAAACTTTTCTTTTTTATAATAAGGTGTATTAAAATGTTTCAAATCACATGGCTAATGATATATCAAATGTGGAAAGTTCCTTTACCTGTCACTTTGTCTCCTTAAGAGAACACTGTAGGGGCTATAAGGGAATATCTTGTTAAGAGGAAATAGTTAAAACTATGCTTCAGTATGTCTTTAGCAGAAGCAATTTTCTTGTTCCCTTGAATTCAGAGAATAGGGTCCCATAGGGAGGGGGCCAGTTTGTCTGGTTTGCTCTCCAATCCCCAATCCTTAGTGAAGGGTTTAGACTGAGAAGACCAAGTAAATGTTGAAGAAATATTTGTTGCACAGCTTCATTAAAGAATGAAGTGGTTGGGAAGGAGGATTAGATAATTTTATAATGGGTTCCCTACTCATTGTGGAATTATGTATTCCTATGCTAAATAATTTTCATGCTTAGAGATATTATACCTCTTTGCTGGATAAAAAGATATCTATGTTAATAAATTTATATATGTAACTTAAAAATTAAATGTGGAAGCTTTAACAAATTAAATAAAATTTTATTTTTTTTAATTAAAAAATGTTTTGTATGAATATTTCTTTTATTCTAAGTGCTTTGCATGCTTCACAGAAACATGCACAATCCAAGAGTATAAATTACTTCCTTATGCCTGGG
>NW_007728286.1:133853-135406 GCF_000696425.1 Galeopterus variegatus | reverse complement strand
CAAAGTCATAGTGTTTGTCAGCCGAAAACTTGTTGATGACTTATCAAGTGATTTAGGTATCTAAGGTATACCTGTGCAATCACTACATGGTGACAGAGAGAAATGTGATCAGGAGGAAGCATTAGAAGACTTTAAAAATGGAAAAGAGAAGATATTGATTACAGCTGATTTAGCATCCCGAGGCCTTGATGTTAATGATATCACACACATGTATAATTATGATTTCCCATGGAACATTGAAGAATATATCCACAGAGTAGGGCGTACTGGAAAAGCAGGAAAGACTGGAACATCAATTACCCTTATCACTCAAGATAATTCAAAATGCCAATGAATTGATTCAAATTCTGAAAAGAGCAAATCAGAGTTTCCCAGAAGATCTTGTAGTGATGGCCATGCAATACAACTTCCATAAACAAAAAATGGACACAGAAAAAAGAGCAGAAAAATCTTGAGGAAAACCCAAGAAGTTTTAGTTATGTTTACATTGAAAAGTTGTACCAGCTACTGGAAGATTTAAGGCATGTTGAACATGTACAGTATTCAAGATACATAAGAAAGTTATTGGAAACATACTGGCAGTTTAAAGACATAATCAATTCTTAAATAACTCTAAGCTTTCAATATTGTGTATATTCTTTAATAAAAAAATTTTTTTAATAAAAAANAACAATGAGCATCAGGCAGTGATGGACAATGACCCTGGAGAGATAGGAAACTAAGGTGTGAATCCTATGAGTGCCTCAGCTTACTGCCTTGGGAGAGCTTCTAGGCCTTGGTACAAACAGAGAGAACCCAGACAGGGCTTGGGGGACTCCCTGAGATGGGGAGGTGGAGCTGTAAATATGGGGGAAGGGAGGGAGACAGGGTGGCAGAGAAAAAGTTTGGAGAGAAAAAGTTTGGAAAACTGAGAAGAGTCCCATTTGAATATTTAGAGTCCTGATAGGCACATGTGTGCAAAGAAAATACCTGAGGTTGGGGAAGGACTATTTGAGAGCATTAGTGGAAAGAGTGCCTGGCACTTGCACAGGGTGGATAGTACCTAACACTTGGACTCAAAACCTGCATAATTCACAGGGCATTGGGTAGACAACTCGGAAGGTTGTTGCTTCATTAAAGGGGAATAATTAGCCTTATACTACATGCCGTTCTGATCTCAGCTGGTGTATCTTAGAAGAAAGACTCAAAAGATCAAGATGTTTCCAAGTAATTTAGCTGCATCCCAGAAAAAAGTTTTAAAATATTTATAGAAAAATAAAAATATTCAGTACCTGACATGGTAAAATTAATAATGTCTGGCATCAATCAGAGATTACTAGGCATGCATAAAAGCAGGAAATACTATCAATAATAACAGAGAAAAATCAATTAGTCAAAAGTAACCCAGCAGTCAATGTCATTAAGACAGTTATTATAATTGTATTATATATGTTTAAAAAGTTTAGTAGGGACCTGGAAGATACAAAAATATCCAAACTGAACTTCTAGAGAGTAAAATTACAATTTCTAAGATGAAAAATACACTGGGTAGAATGAACAGATTTTACTCTGGG
>NW_007728286.1:131277-132770 GCF_000696425.1 Galeopterus variegatus | reverse complement strand
CATCTGGATACATTATAATGAAATTGTTCAACACCAATGATCAAGACGAAATCCTAAAAATTGCAAAGGGAAAAAAGACATATTACATAAAAAAGACATGTTACATAAAAAAAAAGTTATAAGGATGACCGCAGATTTTTCTGGAAACAATGCAAGTCAGTGGAGGAATTGAATAACTGCAAGGGAAAATAGACAAAACCACAATGATATGTCAAGATTTCAGTAACCTCACTCAGTATTTGATCCAGAAAGTTAAAAAAAAAAAGCATAAAAAAGTGTAGAAGCCTTGAAGAATACTATCAACCACTTCGACCTAGTTGACATTTATAGAACACTCCACCAAAGAATAAACATTCTTTCCAAGTGCACACAGAACATTTATCAAAATAGACCATATTCTGGGCCATAAAACAAGTCTCAATAAATTTAGAAAGTTATCTGAAAAATTCTCAGATATTTGGAAATCAAATAACAGACTTCTAAATAATTCATGGGTCAAGGAAGAAATAAAAAGTGAAATCAGAAATTATTTTGAATTGAGTGAAAATAGGACATATCAAAATTAAATGCTACCACCTTAAGAAACTAGAAAAAGGAAGAGCAAATTAAACCCAAAGTAAACAGATAAAGAAAATAATAAAAGTCATAATGTGATTTTATTGAAATAGGAAACAGAAAAACAAAAGCGAAAAATCAGTGAAAGTAGAAGCTGGCTCTTTGATAAGACCAAGAAAATTGATAAGCCTCTATAGTCCCAGTGATTAAGAAAAAAGGGAGAAGACACAAATTACCTATGTAAAGAATAAGAGAAATGATGTCACTACCTATTCTACAAATATTAAAAGGATAACTCTATAGAAATGAATTCAACACATTAGATAAAATGAACAAATTTCATGAAAGTCACAAACCGCCAAAGCTCACTCAAAGAAATTGAACTTGTAGTTAAAAATTACTCCAAAACAAAATTCCAGGTCCAGATTTCTTAACTAGTGAATTCTACCAAATATTTAAAGCTAAATTAATAAAGTTTTAAATAAGGTCTTCCAGAAAATTTAAGAGGAGAGAATACTTCCCAGCTTATTTTATGAGGCTATTATTATCCTATTTCCAAAACCAGACAAAGTTATCACAAGGATAAAAAAACTACACATCATTATCCCCCATGAGCTTAGATGAAAAATTCTAAAGATTTTTTAAACTAATCCAACCTAATAATTTATAAAAAGGAAATGCATCATCACTAAGTAGGATTTATCACAGAAATACAGTGTTGGTTTAACATCCGAAAATCAATGAATGTAATTTGTAATTATCTCAATATATGCAGAAAAAACATTTGACATAATCCAACATTGATTTTTGATAAAAGCTGTCATCAAACTAAGAATAAAAGAGTTTCCTTAATCTGCTAAAAATCATGTATGAAAAATCTTCAGCTGATATCATAACAATGAAAGACTGAATAATTTCCCCTTAAGATCAGAAACGAG
>NW_007728286.1:127555-130867 GCF_000696425.1 Galeopterus variegatus | reverse complement strand
TCTTCAGCTGATATCATAACAATGAAAGACTGAATAATTTCCCCTTAAGATCAGAAACGAGACAAATATTTCTACTCTTAGTATTTCTATTCAGTATTGCTCTGTAGGTTCTAGCTAATGTAGTAAGGCAAGAAAAAGAAATAAAAGACAGCTAGATTGTAAAGGAGGAGGTAGAACTGTCTTTACTCCCAAATGATATAATTGTCTAGGTAGAGGGTTTGATGGAGTCTACCAAAAAATCTACTAGAGGTAATAGATAAGTTTAGTGAGGGGGTATGTTACAAGATTAACACACAAAAATAAATTGTATTTCAATGTGCTGGTAACTAACAACCAGGTATTTTAATTAAGAAAACATTGTGATTTATGATAGCAGCAAAATATGAAATACTAAGGCATAAATCTAACAATAATGTACATGATCTGTACACTGAAAACTACATGCTAATGATAAAACAAAGGAAAAAAGTCCTCAATAAATGGAGAGGTATACCGTACTAATGGGCCAGAAGACTCACTATTGTTATGATGTCAATTCTCCTCAAATTGACCTGTAAATACAGTGTTATCCCAATCAAAACTCCACCAGACCACTTTTTTTAGAAATTGGCAAGCTGATTGTAAAATTCATATGGACATGGAAGGGACCTAGAATTGCTCAACAACTTTTAAAAACAAGAACACAGTTGCTGGACTTAAACTACCTGATTTCAAGATTTATTATAAAGCAGTAATCAAGACAGTATGGTATTGGTGTCAAGACATACAAAGATCAACGGAACAGAATAGAAGGTCCAGAAAGACCCATGTATATATGGCCAATTAATTTTCAATAAAGATGCAAAGGCAATCCAATGGAAAAAGAATAATATTTCTAACAAAAGGTGCTGGAACAATTGGATATGTGTATGTTCATACTAGTGGCCAAATTAAAACAGAAAACAAAAAATTAATTTTCAATAAAGATGCAAAGGCAATCCAATGGAAAAAGAATAATATTTCTAACAAAAGGTGCTGGAACAATTGGATATGTGTATGTTCATACTAGTGGCCAAATTAAAACAGAAAACAAAAACCAAAAAACTCAAAATGGATTATAGCTCTAAAAGTAAAACCTAAAACTATAACTCTTCTAAAAGAAAACAAAATTTTTGTAACTTTGAGTTAGGCAAATTTCTCAGATACCACACTTAAAGCAAAATCTGTACAAGAAAACATTGAGAAATTGGACTTCATCAAAATTAAAAACTTCTGGTCTTTGACACTGTTATGAAAATGAA
Source organism: Galeopterus variegatus (assembly GCF_000696425.1). NCBI lineage: Eukaryota > Metazoa > Chordata > Mammalia > Dermoptera > Cynocephalidae > Galeopterus > Galeopterus variegatus. The sequence continues at coordinate 129,587 of NW_007728286.1, read as the reverse complement.
TGAAAAGACGAACTCCAGACTGGGAGAACATATTTACCAAACATATTTCTGGTAAAGAATTTGTGTTCAGAATATATAAAAAAAGTCTCAATCCTTAATAGTAAGAAAAAAAATCCAATAAAAATAGACAAACTATTTAAACATACTTCGCCAAAGAAGACAATACAGATGGCAAACAAGGACAGTTTAAGATCCTTGATATCAGTAGTCGTTAGGAAAATGTAAATCAAACTCAAAACACGGTTACAGTATCAGAATGTATCAGAATGGCAAAAATTAAAAGGACTGACCTCACCAAGCATTGGCCAGGATGTGATAGGAATGCACTTTGGAAAACAGTTTGGCAGTTTCTAAAAAAGTTAAAATAAATAGCTACCATATGATGCAGCCATTCTATTCCTAGGAATTTATCACAGAGAAGAAAGCTTATGTCCAAATATCTTTTATTTTTATGTTTTATATGTTTATGTTTTTTTCAATATATTTAGGTTTTTAAAATTAATTAATTTATTTTTTTTACCAGCTGTAACTGGTAAAAGTTTTTTAGTTTGTGTCTAGAAACTAGAAACAAACGGAACCACAGATAAATGGATAAACAAATTGTAGTGTATTTATATAATAAAAGACTACTCAGCAATAAAACAATACTAACTATTGATAAATAGAAGAACATTTATGAACATAGATGAATCTTGAAATAATTGTGCTAAGTCAGTGAAATCAGGCAGGAAAGGGTAGATATATAGTACATACTATATGTAGTGTACATACTGTACCATAGGATTCTATTTATAGAAAACTCTAGAATTAGTGAAAGCTAGCAAGTTAAGTGTTGTTTTGAATACAATATTTCATTTATAAAATTTATTCTGGAAACTGGGAATCTCTATAATTCCTTTGTAAAGAAATGCATGATATTGATCTTATTTCTTAACATTATAAGAACTAATTATTTGGGATTTTAGATCTTTTAAACTGTCCTGAAAGAGTATTAAATCTTCTGGGAATCTTTGACTAAAATTTAAAAAATGTGAAATTCAAAATAAATTTTTCTTTTTAACTTTCTCACAAAGTGAGTTTATTCCTCTGGCTTAAATTAGATGTTTGGCTTGAAAATGTCCAGCAAAGTTTATACAAGGAAGTATATAAAATATGACTTCAGAAAGCTGTAAAAAAAATACAACATATTTTATCCTTTTGTTATGAAGGAACCACAATGAAGAGTTCCACCATCTGTGAACACTGTGAGTTGCAAATGTGTTGTGGGAAGCAAGTCTCACTCCTCAGCAGCTATAGTGACTTGTCTAGGTAGGAAGCATGTTCTGACAATGGAAAGCTCTCCTGGGGATGTTTGCAAAGTGGGGTTTCATTTTGATATCAGCTTCTACATAATTTTAAAAATATTTTAAACCAGATATTATGGTATTTTGATTTTTAAATGAAGAATAACTTCATTCAAATGTTTATCAGGGGTGAACCCATTCCTGGGGGTCCCAACATATCCCAATGCATGACTTATTAGAGGTCATCAAGGTGCCTGGTACCTGAAACTCAAAGAGGACATCTTGGCATGCATTCCATACCCACCTCAGTGTTTTCTGCTGAGGTCATTGCACACATGGATACTTCCTGAAGTTTGAGGTTAATAAGGAGGCTTTATTACGGTCCATATCTCCCCCCTTGTTGTCTCACTGTGACATTTTTTCAATTTTTTGATTTTTCAATAAACTTGTTATTGGCTTTACGGATTTATTTATTTGTTTTGGACCTATAGCTGGTACAGAAAGCATCCAGGTAAGAAATAAACATGAAGAAAGATGTGTAAGCATTGACAGTGAAAATGAACACAATGCAAAAATGTTCTTTAAAAATATCTATAATGTTGGGCTGAATTTAGGAAAAATTTTTACACTTAATACAGACTATTTTTCCAAATATCCAAATGTTCTTGCTCTGTTCTCAGTATCTGGCTAATGGGTATAATAGCCAATTCAAAATGGTGATCATTACAGTGTTTAAATTCTAAACATAG
>NW_007728286.1:110714-126684 GCF_000696425.1 Galeopterus variegatus | reverse complement strand
TTTTTTTTTTTTACAAGTTTCAATTTTGCTGAATTAGAGCAGCATGTGTAATTGTGTTCTTTGCCATTCATTTGAGTAAACTTCCACAATTGTACAACACGGAGATCATAGAACACATCTTCAAAGCTAATTAAATCAACATGATGGGCTCCTACAGCTGCTCGCTTTGTGTCTATGGCTTTCCAGTGCGTAAAGCAAATGTGTGGCAGTGGGATAATAAACCTCTTGCTATTTCCACCACCGTAACTTTCCCTCCTCTACAGATCTTTACTTATTTACCATTAAGCTGATTATCATCTATTTTTGTTCTATGTTATAGTCCACATTTTACACATTTTGAAGAACATGTTTTAGTAAGGCAACCATTTTGTTTTCTTGAACATTGTTTCATCCACTTTGATACAATAATAGCCTAATTCTTTCATAGTAAATGGAGTAAGACTTTTCTGCTAAAACTATGTTCTGAAGAAAGAATATGATTGTTAGCATTTTAAATTGTTTTCATATCAGTTATCAATTGCCAAACCACAGATTTTTATTTTATTTTTATTATTTTATTGGTATCTCTACAATAATCCTGTGAGGTATTATTATCTACAATTATCAAAAAAGAAGTGACTTCAGGGCGGAGAGAGCTGAGATTAATATATAGTTCTTTTGATTTCTACTTTAGCAGAATATTGGCTTTGGAAAATAATTGGGGTCTTTTAATTGAGGGAGTGGACTACATTTTACTGGCTTTAAATAATTCCTTTTTATATGTATAGGCCAGATATCTGAACAACATATGGCCAAGTTTTTTGTTTTTTGTTTTGGCAACAATGAGGTTGCCTTCCTTGTGAGAAGAGAATAAAAAGTTTGGGTCTTCTTGACTTATTTCTTTCAGAAGTAAAAATATTCCTCAGTTATACACATGCAACATTTATTTCTTCACTCTCGTCCCTAAAAGTAGAGCAGTCAGAACACCCCATGTAATTAAAGGAAGAACAATTTGCTTGTGATAGATAAAAAGGTAAGTTGTTACCCAGCTACTTTTGGTGAGCTCTTTTTGTCCTTTTAAAGGGGTACTGTACTGTAACCACGCTGTAATACATAACACATTACGTACACACATGCACACACAGACACTTGCCAAAGACAGAGCTGGGGTGGGGCACAAGCCTCAAGTTTCATGGAAGTGTTTTCTATTTCAGAGCAGAGAAGTCCCATTCTTCTAACCATCTGGCTCCTATTAGTGCAGGTTCTGCTGTCAGCATTTTGCTTAAACAGGGAGAGGCTCTGCCTGTGTCAGCCTAGGGAGGATCATTATTTAATGGCTGGATTGGTTTAAGTTTTATTTATCTGGTAGGACAAAATGGTAACACAAATAAATACTTTGTGAGAGAAATGATTCATTTTCAGAGTTAAATCATATTCACTTAAATATAACTTCATTGTTCATTTCCATCATAGTCTTTATAAACTGAAGCAATCTTAGTAGACTGTCAAAGGAACATAAGATAGGCAATTGACTAGTCACATGACCAGCAGAGAGTATCACTCTAACAAATTTTGTTCAGATCCTCCTTTTCTTCGGTCAGAATTGATACATTTTGTAGTTCCCTGTCCATCACTATGGGAAATAGTAGGATGTATGGATTAAGAACTTGGACTCTGGAAACAGACAACCTAGATTTGAATCCTTTCACTTAACCTGCTGTGTGATTTTGAACAACTCACTTTACCTGTCGGTGCCTTCGGATCTTCATCTGTAAAATGGAGGTCCTAATAATACCTCCATCATATGTCCTTGTGAGAATTAAATGAATTCATATACATTTAATGTTTACACAGTGTCTAGCACATAGTGCTCACTAATTGTAAGCTGCTGTTTATCATAAGAAGGATACAAAAAAATGACCTTAATGTTTTCTTTGAAATGTATTTAATAAAATTTCACCAAAGAAAATTTTTTGATTTAATTATTGTTAGAGTTACAAAGTATTTTCTATGTATTTAAAAAAAAACATGCAAATCCTTCTTAAGGCCATTCTTGTAATTGGATATTTTGAGACCAAGAAGGAAGTCAGGTTACTTTTAACTAGACCCACTGGGGTTAGATGTAAATTCATTTCAAATTCTTTCAGAGAATTCTACTTCCTGTCTTTTTAGTTATTCTCTTCATACTTCGAAGAGAATATTCCCTCAGGGGTAGGGAGAAGAATTTTAATCACCATCTTCTCCATTTCCTTACCGTGATTTTATTTGGCCAGCAGAGATCTCCCGGGAATCTCAGGCAGTACCTGCCTCTCTCCCTCTGTTTCTATCTCTGTCTCTTTCTCACCTTCCCTCCCTTGCTCTGCCTGTCTCTCCTGTCCTCCTTTCTCCCTCCCTCAGCTGCCCATAAAACCTTTTCTTCTTTTTGTTCATTTACTCATCCTTTAAGACTCAGCCCAATTTTCACTTCCTACAAAAAACTTTCATAGATCTTCCAGAAAGTGTTGATTTTTCCCTTCTCTGTGTACTTACCACATTTTGCTTTTCTTCTTTTTGTTCATTTACTCATCCTTTAAAACTCAGCCCAATTTTCACTTCCTGCAAAAATCTTTCATAGATCTTCCAGAAAGTGTTGATTTTTCCCTTCTCTGTGTACTTACCACATTTTGCTCTTTATGACTCATTATATTGCAATTATTATTTAATAAGTTTGTTTACCATGCTTGACTGTGACTTTTTGTGGTTGGTATGTGTGAGAATACCAACCACATTGCCTCTGTATTGCCAACATCCAGCACAGTGTCCACTATACATATTTGTTGTATAGATGAATCATGTAGCATATGTGCATCCGGATTTGGACACAGTTATTCCTAGATGTAACTGGAGAAGATGTCTTTTCAATAAGCATCATTTGTTGGGTACCAAGGAACCCAGTCTCCTCAATTGTCTTTAAAATTGGCTTGCTACTGGCATCTGTAATTCGCTATTAGTGATCACTTAAAGGGTTTGGTACATTTTGCTCTGGTTAAGATATTATTCTGTTTAGGATTAGTAAAAAATAATAAACCATAAACCAACAAGCTTATTAAAGAATTAGTTTATCTGAGAGTGAAGAGATTGATAAACAGAAATGATAAATTGTGATTTCAATAGGATCTAGTGTATGTATTACTACAGGGGGCATTGATCAATAAGAGAGTGAACTGGAACCTTGAAAACTAGCATGGAAGGGAGTCCAAAAGTTGATAGGTATCCTAAAAGCCAACTTGGCTTATGGTACAATTCAGCTGAGGTTTGGCTTGACTGAGTCACAGTGCTAATTGATCAATAAGAGAGTGAACTGGAACCTTGAAAACTAGCATGGAAGGGAGTCCAAAAGTTGATAGGTATCCCAAAAGCCAACTTGGCTTATGGTACAATTCAGCTGAGGTTTGGCTTGACTGAGTCACAGTGCTCAGAAAAGGGGGAGCTCCAGGTAAACATTTTGTCTGAGCCTGAATGAAGCTCTCCATCTCCTTTACAAAGAGGTAGAAAACCAGTGTCCTTTTGTTAGAGCTCACCGGGCTCACTGCAGTTATGCAGGATAGGCACTGCCTACTCTTAGCAAAATAAATGAGGTTCAGTAGTAGATTCAAAGTAAAAAAAAAAGAATTCAATCCAAAGCAGACACTCTGACTTGTTATTTCTTGATTCTTTGCTCAGTAGAGCTGCTCAAAAAGTTAATGTATCCACACGCAATTCATCACATGTGTTTATATTTCAAAAAGTTGCAGAGAGATGGAAATTATTGGCTTTACAAACCCTGTCTGTCTAACTATTAAATCATTTGCAGACTTTCAAACAGCATTCACTCTGGAGGGGTCGGAAGGTCCCAGAACCACACTACCCCCATTTTCTCCACTGGAAAAAACTATTGATATATGAAAAACAGGTATTTAAATAAACTATCTGATTTTTAAAGAATGACTCCAGGCATTTTAAGCCTTTCGTGCTATTGAGTAGCGTACCTCACACATAACTTTTGGATCCAGATTTACACAGTGTTCAAAGTATTTTCTGGCTGGAATTAGTCACATTTGGAAATTCCCTGAATAGTTTTAAATGAGTACTTTATTATTCTATCATTCCATAGTTAATTTTTATAGCACTAACTGCAGCATCTTCTGGTTTACTCCTTTCCCACCCCCTTCCACAGATAAAAGATTGTCTTTACCTCTTCATGATCTGATCCATCTCAGCAAGAATTAATTTACTTCAAGTGCCATTTTCTATGCTGTATTTTTTTATTTTCATACACATACAGTGGCTCCTCCTTTATATTAAGTCCCCACTTTAATTTTGTGTTTCAAGACCTTCTACTTGTTCTCAACACAGCAGACTACCCTCTGAGCCACATCCTATCATGTAATCCTCCATTCTACCTAAAAGGTACTCGCTTCATACTCCTCTTACTTCACTACCCCTAAAAATAGCATATTTTGAGACTTTGTGTTCTATTCTCCATATCTAGACATCTTGGCCACATGTTTCCTTCTTTTGTGTAAGACTTTCCTCTGGGACACTGATTGGAATAACCTGTGGCTTTTCAGTATTTAAGTGTGTTTATGAAGATCTGCAATGTAATCAATTAAGTGAGTCCTTTTTTCAGCTTTTGCTTTTTGTCACAATTCTTACATTCTGGGTCAAGCTTCTTTTGGTTTTTGGCTTTGGGCCCTTCTTCCCTTCCCCCCTCCACACTCTGTTCCAGGTCAACTAGAGGATAATGGAAACTCTAGGGGAAACTGCTGAGGTCTCACGTGCATAAATGCATGCAACATAGTCAATGTTGTACTCCTGATGCTGAGAGTGCATAAGGCTCTGAGGCCCTGTGTTTTAAAATTTTTATTCTCTTAAATCTTTTGTACATGGTTTTTAAAAGTCATGTCTGCTTCAACAACCCATTATTCACCGTTCATTGATTTAGGTCAAGACTGGAAATTTCCTTAGGCAATTCCTATATTCTTTGGGAGATATTTGTCTTATTATTTAATATTCTACATCCTTTGAACCAACTAAGTTGCCTGCTTTTACCTTCTTGTCCAACTTTAGCCCATCCTGGTCTCTTCGTTTCCTGGCTCTCATAGCATTAATTCTTTACACCACATTTTAATGCAGCCCTTACTGATTGTCAGTTAAATGAAGATAACTACTTAGTTTGACTGAGACTTGTGAAGTTGCAATAATAATAATAATAACGACAGTAAAATAATAATAGTTGACATTCACGTAGTGCTGAGCATGTGCTAGGCTCTGTTCTAAACACTTCACATACATCTACTCGTTCTATCTTCTCTCAATAATGTATAGATAAGTACTACTGTTATCTCATTTCATAGTGGGTAAGTTAAGTAACATGTCCAAGACTACATAGCTAATGAATGGCAGAGCTAGAATTCAAATGTAGGTCGTCTAGCTTTAGGGTCTATGCTTACGTATTGAGCTAAATTGTTTTGGCTACTTTGTCCCAGGCACTTTACATGAATTTTCTCTTTAATCTTCACAATAACAGGTAGGTAAAATGAGCTTAGAGGCTAAAGTAACAAAAAAGGGTGTTTTCTGGAAAACGCTAAAGAGATTCCGCTGGACTGGACATATGTCATATATCAGACTTACTTATGACAATGTCATATATCAGAAGTTGGCAAACTACTGGCCTGCAGGCCAATTCTGCTCCACTACCAGTTTTTGTAAATAAAGTTTTATTGGATCATAGTCACACTCACTCATTCATGTATTATCATGTATTATCTATGGCTGCTGATGGGACTGAGTAGTTGAAGCAGAGACTATATTGTCCCAAAGCCTAAAATATTTTCCACTTGGCTCTTTATAGGCAAATTTGCCAACCCTGGCTCTAAACCATACCTGAATAGTAAATGGACTCTGCAATTAATGTTAAGATTATACAGTAAGTGTCTGTTTACTTCCTGCCCAAGCCACTATTTCTTTAAAGACCCCTTTATATTCTCTGAAAGGAGATTAGGAGTTTCACTGAGAACTAATAGTTCTATCACTTTCTGTGGTTTAAATCAGCATGGCGGCCCTTCATCCCTCATGTCATATCGATTTTCTCTACGGCAGGTGTCATGCTGCTTCATCCAATTGATGTGTTTTTGAAAAGCTGATGTAAATCAAAGCTTGGAACACTGAAACACATTTTCTCTTTATTTGTATTAAAATTTGTGCAATGCTTTATCCACTTGAAGGGACCCATAACTCTTTATAAAATGTGATGTGTCTGCTCTTTCGTGATGCTGTCTCACCACCACCACCACCACCACGTCCTAGCACAGATATTTCTGTCCACTTGTCATCATTCTACAGAAAGAGTCTCATCCAAGTGTGACAGCTACTATTTAAAAGCAAAAAGCAGATATAGTGTTTCATAAAATGAATAATCTCTCTCTGGTTAAAATATTTCAACTATTAAAATTTTGCATTAAAATCTTCTTAACTTGAGGCACACCTATTATGAACAGTAATCAATGTTTTATGCAAAAAATTGTGTTGGCTAGTTTGGTAATTTCTCATCATTATTCAGAGATGCCAACCAATGGCAATGCTACAGTAATAAAAGCCCATCCTCATCTCATTATTGAAAAATAACGATAAATTACAGGAGGGTTTATCATGTGCTAGTAGTCTTCTAAGTGCTTAACATGTATGACTTAATCATCCTAATCACCCCATGAATTCAATTCTATTATTGTCCTCATTTTATAATGTACACTTTGTAATGTCTTTTGTATAATATATATTTCACATTAATGGAGAAAAAGAGCAAATCTACTTGTTTGTAATTAAGTTTATAAAATAAAAGATTAATTGATGGTTTTCTTTTATTTTTTAAGTGGGTTATAACGCTGTATATCTAAAAGTATTGTGATTTTTTTTTAAAAAAACTATGGTGATGCATCTAAAAACCAAACAGTTCCATGAGTGAAGAATTACATTTGGAATACTGGAAGTCATCTATTTAAGACCAGAAAATTGAGAAATGTGAGATAAAATGTAAATATTTGTTATTCATTCATTCGTTCATTATTTAGCATTTATTTATTGACTATTTACTATAGTTCATTTCTTTATGGATCCTATGTTTATAAATAGGGAGGTATTCAACAAACAAATAAACATATTTTTAAACTGAAGATTATAAATGAGCTCTGAATAACAGGAACTGGGTGGTGAAATAAAGGATAATAGAGATGATAGTATAGGTTGGTCAGGCAAGGCTCTTCTGAGAAGGAGAAACCCAAGCTTATAGCTTAAAAATGAAAAAGAGCCTGCGTTATGAGGTGTGGGAGGGCGTGGCACAGGTAGGTAGAAGGAACAGCATATTCTAAGATTCTGGGATAGGAAAGGAAAGAGCTTGCCCTTAAACTCACTGATCCATGGGCTTCCCTTCCAGGGGAAAGTTCTGCAGCCCATCTACCTTCCTACCTCTGCTGGCCTCTACACGCAAAACCCCACAAATTTATTAAAATATTTTTATTGTCAAAATAATTAGCAGTTATTGAGGCCGCATTTAAAAATAACTAATATTGATATTAACTAATGTAGAAAATGTTTTCTTCAAAAAAATTTCAAACTTTTGTAGTGATATGAATATATTATATACCCATCAGCAGACTTCTGGAGGGCGGAATGTAAGGCTACCATGGAGCAGCTATAATCCCTGCTCCTCAAATCAGTTCCCAGCTCATCCTCCTGGTGGCTGTATGTGGTTAGGCAATTTACATAACCTCTCGGAGTTTCAGTCTATTAACAAAACAGCGGGAAAAAGTGTACTTAACTATTACTATGAAAATTGATTAAAAAATTTTGAAGGCACATGGCACTGTGCTTGGCATGAAGTAGGCATTCAAATGTTACTTATAATATATTAGATCTTTTATATGTTAATAACAGCGATGATTCACATTTATTGAGAACTTACTGTGCATAGGCGGTCTTTAAGAACTTTCAACATTCATAACCCATGTTATCCTCACAAAAATCCTGTGGAATGATTTTGCATGTTTTGCATGTTTCCTTATTTCACATTTGAGGAGTGTAAAGCTCAGGAAATCATGCAGCTTGCACAAGGTCACAGAGCCAGGAAGTGGCAGAGCCGGGATTCAACCCAGGTAATTTGGCTTTGGAGTTTGTGCACTTAATGACTATTTTTAAAATATATTTTTTCATTTAAAAATAAATTATTTAAAACTGAATCTTGCCAGTTTCTCAGGTAAGCAGAGCAATGCAGTGAGCACTTTGCAGTGAAATCCGAAGCTAAGAGAATTTTCTTGCCTCACATGGAACCAAAGCATCCTATTTATAAGAGACCTCTGCAGCAGATTAAGTCCAGTTTTCAGAAGGGATTAGAAAAAAAAGACAAATTAGCCATTAAGAAATACAGCTTGTTATTATAAAGGGTCCTGCATGTGTATCACATAAGGGATTTACACAGCAATTTATTGTCAAACAGGTAGCAGCATGTAAATTTCCAAGAATCAACTTGGCATCACTGGAAAATCATACCCCTGAGGCCCAGGCATTGTAGACAGTTCCACGACAGCTGAATCATAAAGACTTTTATAGATCAATAACCCTCAACTTTGCTGCATTAAAAAGCATCTTCATCAACAAAAAGAGTTTCAGGGAGCCCCCAAAGCACACTGGAATTATTAGAACAGGTGGGTTTTGCATGTACGTATGTATTTTATTTTTCACAGGGTTATTGCTGCATAGCTACATCATGATTTAATTTCAGTAGTCCAATAGTAAACTGGTACGATATCCAAATATATGCTACTGTCTTTCTTCTTTTCTAGAGCAATAAAATGTTTCTCTCCTTATCCTCAAATCATTAGAGGAGGTGTGAGTTACTGGAATACATTTGGTTTGGGACAACAATGTGTTCTAAGTTTTTATTCTGACCCTTATTATGTCCTTGAGCATTGGTTTCTTCATCTGTAAATCTGAAGATATTGATAACCACTTCATAAAGTTTGTAATCGCCAAAGTACACATCTTATTGAGTTATTTACCTGAGAAAAATATGACCAAGAGGATTTATTCCATAATAATTTATTACAAGTAAAGTTAAGATTGCTTGTTATCTTTTTTTGCTGTATTGTCTAATAAAATAAACAAGTAAATTCATACATTATCTAATAAAGAAGTTTAAAAATTTTAAGTATTTTTTGAATGATGAACATCTATTATTGCTGGTCATATGAGGTAGCGTTTGAAATATTATACAGTATCTTTAAAAGACGTGAACTGAGGATAATTCTTAGGTTGCTTCCATCTAATTGTTGGGAATTGATTAAGACACTATTAAGGAAGAAACTATAGAGTACCTATCATGTAGCAAATGCTTTATATACATTGAATTAATATAAGTTCTGCCATAGCTATAATGGCATTTTTATCCCTATGCTACAGATGAGGTTATTGAGACACAGATTATTAACTACCTAGTAGGAATTAACAAAGGCATTAATTAAGCAGCAGAGTATGGATTCAAACCTAGGTTTGTGTGGATTCCAAAGCTGTCTTTCCACTGCCTTACTGCCTCTCTATTTTAATTGCTTTGGAGTGATCTTGGCATAATCTATTTGCTTGAATAATAATCAACCATTCTCATGATTACATAATCTGGCATCTATATAACTTTGACTAGGATGTGCTTGATTTGGCCCAGTGTATGAGTACATACACTCAGAAGCTTATTTTTAAGATGGACCACAGATGTTTTAACTGATTTGACTGGTTAATATGGCAATAGTAAGCAAAACAAAAAATCCCTTTAATACAGTTTTTAACTTAATTTACCAGCCAATTCAATTAAAATATTAGACCTGGATGATACGTGTACATACAGACTACACAGAGTAAATATTTACATTTAGATAATAGTATTGAAATAGTAAATTACATACACTCTATTTAGTAAAATATAACTGCTGAACTTAATAGTAAACATAATCAAATATGACATTAAAGAATTTTTTTAATGGCAATGAAAATCATGTAAAATCAACTAGATATGCACATTGGAGTACTTATGGGTTAAATGATATGATATCTTGGGTTTCCTGTAAAATATTCCAGCCAAAAAAAAAAAAAAATGGTGGGGGTGCTGAATGGATGAAAGAAGATTGGTGAAAATTTGGTAAAGTTGAGTGATGAGTGCATAGAATTCATCTTTTTTCATATATGTAAAAACTTTCACAATAAAGAGTTTAGAAAAACAGTAAACCAATCATATTCATTAGATTGAGGCTGAGAAATAAGATAAGTTTGATTCCTCTGACTGAGTACATGTGCAGATTTTTAGCTGTTCTGTGTGAGGTTAAAAGGCATCCAGAATGTATATTCTCAAGATGTGCTAATTCTTTTCAATATTTTTAATAAGATATAATTTAATAAATATAAGGGCATGAATTTCAGAAAGACACGTTAATGTATATTTTTGACAAGAAGAGACCTGGCTTTGAGGATTACACTTAAATTCAATTTTTATTTCCTTGAACATAGCATGATGAGGCTACTTCAAAATGTTCATGGAAAGACTTAGATTATCTTTTAATTCTATTTTTCCATGAACTTTTTAAAGTGCCCTCATATAATATGGCTTTAATATAAATATTATGTGTTCTCATCTAATTTTGATTAAAACTATGACTTCTGCTGGTATAATATTTAGATCCTAAAGGATGATGATGGCATATTGCTTGTTTATATATCAGTAGCATTTCATAACTTTTTTGTTCATCATTTAAAATGTCATCACAACAGTTACAGCCTACACTCTGCTGAATATCATATAATTGGGGATGAGATTGACTATATAACTTTATTTTTAATATACAGGAAGCTAAAATTCTTTAGTTTTATGTTTCTAAATTGTGTGACTGAATGAGAAGTTATTTCTCCTTTATTTCTACAAGAACAGTTTTAGTTGTCTGCCTGTTTCTACTCGTTTTTCAAGAGCATTTTTTCCCCCTCAATCACCAAATTAGGTCACCACATTTTCTGTTAAGCATCATTCTTTGGTCTTAGGCAAATTGTAAAGTAAGTGTGTTTTGGGTTCCCTGCAAACTTCCCTTCCTCAACTCATCTCTGTCTGTGGAGTCCTCTTCCTCCTAGTCTTACAATTGTTAGAGCAGCAAGTACTATCAGAGTTGACGCACTTTATCTCTTATTCCTGGCCTCTTCCCCAGGAATCTGAATCTCTGACCCTGAATCTCTGTCTCCACCTGATCTTTCTATAAATAAAAGAGGAATCAATTGAAAGTAGCCAATGTACACATTTGCAGCATCATGATGTTGATGATTAATGGTTTAAAGGTAAGCATGCCTCAGTAGATCTTCAAGGGAGTGTCAGAGTGCTAAACCATACTTTTTTTTTTTTCCTTTTTGTCTTTTTTCGTGTCCGGCAACGGATTGCAACCCTCAGTGTCGCGCCCGTACCGGACCGGGACGGCAACGGGATCGCAAACCTCGGTGCTGCGCCCGCACCTCGTTCAGCCAGTGAGCGGGAACCAGTCTGTACGCGGGATCCAAACCCTCAGCAGGAGCACCGCCACGCTCCCAAGCGGCAGCGCACTGTAGCAGTGCGCCACCGGGCCGGCCCCTAAACCATACTTTTTTTCACATGTCAGTTTCAGTGCAGATAAGCACTTTAATATTCATACTAAATCAGACAGACGTATTAAGCAACAGGAGGCACAATGTGAATGCATTTGAAAGCAATATCACAAGACTTCAAAGAAATATCAAGTTGAAAGTGGGTCGCTTTGGGAGCTGCCCTACAACTCCAGGGTGTACATATTCACTTTTCAGTCTCTTCCTCATCAGTGATGCCTATGGGGAAAAATTTGAGAAGCGCCAGAATGTGACCTCTCTCATATACGTTTATGTTTCAGCTTGGTTTGAATAGCATTGCCTAAATGGCATGCTAAGAAACAATGGAAATATGGATACTTTTGAAAGGGGTGGGGATTTTACTGCTTTCAAATTGCTCTTTTATAGATAGTTACTTTCATTTACAGAGATTTTGAGGCATTGATAGCATATATATTTTGTTTAATACAAAGAGACTTTGTCATTGCCTTTAAGCAATGTACGACTTATTAAAGGAAATTAAAAAACAAAAGCAAAAGTCTATCTGTGCAACACAGTGTAGTTGAGAGCTCGATGCTATAACAAACACCACCAATTCCCCAGTTTCCTATGGAAATTAGAGAGGAAAGGTATGCTTCAGTAATAGAATTTAAAAAACATCTTCATCTTTATGAATGTCCGATATGAAATATATATATATATATATATACACACACACACACACACACACACATATATGCACACCTAGTTCTAAAGTTTACGATTCTTTTAATTATTTTTTAAAAACAATATCAGAAAGGTAAATGTTGTTATAAAAAATAAAACAATACTTTGCATACTTAAATTCCATTGCATTCTAAATAGTTTCCTCTTTAATTCTGAGAGCTTCATTGCCCCCAAAATTGGACTTGTAAATTAATACAAGAAATGATGGAAATGGAGGATAAAATATGCTAAATGAGCTTTACACTGGAACAGAGGCTTGTCAATAGTTAAAAATGAGAATCTCTGAGTTTGGGTTTCACTTTAGTCCTTCGTATTGCAGTTAATATGAAAAGAAAAAAAAAAAACAAAAAAAAAAAAACGGAGGGAGTCAGGGAAGCCTCCTTGCTGGTAAATTGAGTTCCTCGGGGGAAAAAGCAAAGGAGAGAGACCAATTTAGTCAGGGAAATTTTAATACACCAATCATGATGATTGATCCTTCACGAGCAGAAGGCACATGGAAACAATTTAAATGTTGTCTGTGAAACCACTGCTTTCAGACCTAATGGCATTTTATTTATCAGGATCACTGCTTTCAGAGGTACTGAAGATCTGTTTCATTCCAGGAAAGAATAAGAGGTTTGGTACATTCTTCCTTCGGATTTAAGGAGAGGAATGTAGCGAAAGGGGGAGGCAATTGGTATCACTTCTCATCTCTTTGTCTACTACTTCTCTGATAGTGAGAATTTTCCTCTGAACCTGTTGTATTCAATGCTTAATTCAAATAGTCCATGTAGGTGGGTTTTGGAAAATTCAGATAAGACATTTTGTTTAGTGTTCCACCCCCCACCTTTTGTTCTTTTTCTTAAGCTAACTCAGTTTTCATCAGAGTGTAGGAATTCACTTAGGTGGGCTGCCTTTAAAAAACTAAAAAATAAAATCATTATTACCACTATGTGGGTTTTGTATAGAAATACTCACTCTGCTTTCATGACTTTCTTGGAGTCGTTTGAAGGTAAGACGACATAAATTTATACACACACATTTTTCTCCCTCACATGTATGGAAGGAAAGTAAAATCATTGTGAAGTTGTGACATTTTCAAGAGAATTCTTTTTACAATCAATTTCTTGCTTTTATTTAAGGTAAATTTCCCCTCAATGTTGGTATTTTGATTTTGGGGGGGAAGTAATGGTTTTTGATGATGGCATTTGGGCCCTTTGGGCTTGGGCAGGAATTTTTTAGTATTATACTAGACCGATTCCCATTGTGAAGATTGTCAGAAACCTGTGATGGATTGAAAGGAAGAAAAACATTCCTCTGAAGTACTAGTAGATTAAGATGTTTATTTTCAGTTGATTCACTTTTTCACAAAAATGCTAAAATTGGTTATTTGACTAAATCGACTTATTCAGAATGTTTATAGAGATCTGTCATCTAGAGCACGTGAACAAATCTTTTTCTTCAGTTTTGCATCGGGTGTTTGGATTCTGGCTTTCCTGCTTACCGGCTTAACATTGCTGAACTTCAGTTTTCTCATCCAAAATGAGAATACTACCACTACTTGCCTCACAGATTTGTTGTTTTATTTAAATAAGACAATTCATTATCATAATGCCTAATACAATAAATATTTGCTATTAATATTCGGTTCACAGTAATATACCTGGATTTCTGTTCGCTTTTTAGTAACAGTGAAAATTTGTAATTGCTTATGGGGAGAAAGAAAAAAGAAGGCATTTTTTTCTTCTATCCTACAGATTGAGAAGTTTGGGAACTGGGAATTCATGAACACAAATTACCTATTATTTCTTCAGTATTTCTATTTTGTTCCCATCATCCACATTTCTCCATCCCCAACCTTGCCAAGCTCTTCTTCTCTCCTCCTGTGTCTGTTCTCTAGTCCTTTCTACTTGAAATTCCTTAACACACCTAACATTTTCCTTCCCTGGGATGGTCTTCCTCTCAGTATTTCTATTTTGTTCCCATCATCCACATTTCTCCATCCCCAACCTTGCCAAGCTCTTCTTCTCTCCTCCTGTGTCTGTTCTCTAGTCCTTCTTTCTACTTGAAATTCCTTAACACACCTAACATTTTCCTTCCCTGGGATGGTCTTCCTCTCTAACCTCTCTCTTCATTGAATTTCAAACTATTATTCAAAGCCACACGTCTTAACTTTTATGAATTATTTTCCAATTCACTGATTGGGTGCTCTTTACACTTCTCTGAGCACCACTGGTGCTCTGGACCTCTCTTAAACAATCTCCTAACTCTGTGATATTATAGTAGTCATTTATGTAAATATACTTAAGTTTATATGCCCACCAAATTGCATATTCTATCTGAGTAATAACCGATAGGAAATGATAGGTCATTGAAGAGGATCCCTCAAATACCCATTTAACTTCTCAGGGACTAAACTCCTCACAGCACTTGATTTCTTATGCTCTGTCACATCTTCTACAGCCATGAGTTCTGTGCCTTCCCAAACCTTGACTTCCAGGGTCTTCCTCAATGAGGGAACTGACCTGAATTCCTTCTGGGGATAATTACCTGGAAGACAAAGATGGAAAGTAGCATATGCAGCCTAGTAACTTATGAATCTCCAGCTGCATCTCATTACCCACCCTGTCCTCCACTGAGTGGCGTCAGTGGTTATGGGACATACTTGTACATGATGCGGACAGTAAATGGACACCATGTCCACTTTCTGGAGTCCTGGATCAATAAGAGAGAGGCTAGCAGGGGAATATATGCCCTTGATGTCTTAGTTGACACTTAAGATATTTCTAGAGATAATACATGATGGTAGGTTCTATCCCTGGCTTAATGGGGCACAACAGACTGTCCACGCTGGAAACCATGTCCTTCCCCTCACTCTACCTCTCCCCACACCCTGGAACTATTCACTGGACCTCCTGGATATCCATCCCACATGCTTGTGTACATCTCTGTCCACATCTGTGCCTCTACTAGCTTTATAACTGATTTGAGTTATTCCTCCACTCCAGTCCATTTTTATAACTCATATGGAAGTTCTCTTTTTAAAATTCAACTGTTACATGGTGTGGCATTCCATATGTAAAAACTGCAAACAGCTCCCACCTTCTTATAGGATTATGTCATATAACCCCTTTCACTACCTGGCTAAGCTGTGTCTTACCATCATCATTATCCTAACATCCCTTCTAAGATCCCATCTTCCTAAGATTTCCTTTGGTTTTACCACGTAGATGTATTCATGGTCTCCACAAAACAGCATGTCCTTTCATATCTTGTAGCATTGCTGTATCTTCTTACCTGCCTAGAGCGCCCTACCCTGAACCCCACACCCCTTTACCTGGCTAGTTCTTATTTATTATTTTAAACTAGGTTCAAATATCTCCTTCATATTTTTGTATACCCACAGCATTTGGTATTTATACATTACAGCATTTCTCACACTAAATTTCAGCCATGTGCATAATTGTCGCTCACTAGACCATGAGCTCTTCGTTTTTATAATCCCAGCTTCTCACCCATTTCAACCCTCCTTTCTTCACCCTAGTTTTCTAGTAGGTGCTCAAGTTACTTAAAAATTAAACTAAGTGAATAAATGAGAATGAGCACAATTTAAATAAAATATTTAAATATT
>NW_007728286.1:38810-109843 GCF_000696425.1 Galeopterus variegatus | reverse complement strand
TGAGTAAAGCAGATTTATTGACTTTTGCTAATGTTCTAGCTAGTAAGCTGGACTTTGTAGTGCAGTTAAAATGCTATTCCCCACCCCCACCTTTTTCTAAACCCAAACCCTTCGTTGTCTCTGGAGTACTCAGTTACAGTGTGTAATTAATTAAGAAAACATATACATACACTCACTGAGTTGGTTTGCCTTTAAGTCTCAGGTTTACATTTTTAATCGAATCTTAAACATTATATAGACTTTGTTGCCTCATTATTGTTTTTCAAGTATTAATGGACAAAACTTCAAACCTGGATCCTTAAGTTAGAAAAATAAATAATTGGAAAGTCACAGTTATTTGAGACTTATCTAGTTTAACTGAAATTATTTGAGTTGTACTGTTACTGACTTTTTTTTTTCTTTTTTTGGCAAGATTACCCATTGGAGGCTAGGACTCCATAGTATCAGTTTAGTGCCTCATCGTTCCTCTAACTGCAAAAAGGATTTTAAAAAAAATGCTGATTGAGCATTTTAAGACTTTTAGAAAATAGTTTTCTGAATATCCAGCATTAGTTTTTCACAGCTCTGTCTTTGGGCAGAAATGAAGAGGTATGAAGAAAACTGCTGAAGAAGAGTTAAATAATCAACCTTTTCTGAGCCAAACCAAGGGCCTCCCGATTTGGGTGAGATCAAGTATCAGAAAAACATTTTCTAATTTGTGTCCTTTAAAAGGTTTCTTTCCAGGACGCCATGAGGAATGTGAGGTTTGGCTTCCTTTTTCACATAGAAATTGTTGAAAGGAGCACTTTATGTCTTTTAAGACTAAATGTTTCATAAAGAATTTTTAACTTTGTCACAGTGTGCAACTAGAATAGTATTTACTAGCTCTTAGCTCTGTGTAGGTGTCCACATCCACAGCCAGCCCCAGCTACTGCTCCAAGAGCTCACATCATCCATCTCCTTTATTCCCTCTGTCCCCCTGGTTGCCAATCCTATCAGTTTTCCATTTGAAATGCCTCTACAATACACCCTTTCATCTCCTCCAGGCCTTTCCGTCTATGCCCTCATTCCACATTCGCATTGGTCCAAGCCACTCTTCACCGGCTCTTACTCATCGCCTCTCCCCTTCTCCTCCCTATGTACCATACCAAATGGAAACCGTTTTGCCTAGTTTCCAAAATGCTCCTAATCTGCTCCTAGTGTCCACACCCAATCTTATTTTTTACTGCTCTTTTGAACCTACTCAAAAATTTCCTCTTCCTAAGTTGTGAATTTTAGCACATGCTTCCGAATCAGAGCTGTTTGTTAAAGAATGTAGACTGCTGACTTCAGACTTTCTGGTCCCAGCCTGGGAATCTGCATTTCAAGTGGAGTCCTCCAGGTGATTCTCATGTGCATTAAAGTACAGAGCCTCTGCCCACTTGCCTCTCCACTTGCTTCGCTGACTCAGCTTCCTTTAGCTGCTAGAAAACATGCCTGTTCTGCATGGGATGGCACCTCCAACTCATGTTCACTCGTGCTGCTTTCTGATTCGAGTCATGCACCACCTTACAACGTTTTGGTCGACAGCGGTGGTCCTGTAAGATGATAATGGAGCTGTTTTAAGCTAATTGTTATTACAAAAGAGTCAAAAAGTTTAAAAAAAATTAAAAAGTTAATGAAGTAATAAAGTTACAGTAAGTTAAGTTTAATTTATTATTGATGAAAAAAATTCTTTTAGAAACTTAGGGCAGTCTAAGTGTACAGTCTTTATAAAGTCTACAGGGGTGCACGGTGATTTCCTGGGCCTTCACGTTCACCCACCACTCACTCACTGACTCACCAGAGCAACTTCCAGTCCCGCAAGCTCTAATCATGGTAAGTGGCCTGTAAAGGTGTGCCATTTTTATCTTTTATATTGTACTTTTACTGTACTTTTTCTACATTTAGATACATTTAGATACACAAATTCTTACCATTGTGTTACAGGTGCCTACAGTACAGCAACATGCTGTACAGGTTTGTAGCCTAGGAGCATAGGCCATACCATCTAGGTTTATGTAGTACACTCTGATGTTCATATGACTACGAGATCACCTAATGACACATCTCTCAGAACGCATCCCCATGGTTAAGCGACGCATGACTGTATTTGTGTTTCTCCAACTAGAGTATAAGCTCACAGGGGCAGAGGTCATGTTCATACTGCATGAGGAGGTAGGAAGATCACTGGGTTGGGGGTGGACAAGTTGACTTCCATTGCAGGTTCTACCTGTGAGGACAAACAGGAGCTCCTACAGGCTGAGTTTGCTTACAGGTTAGGGTGAGACCGGTTGGAGATGATGTCTGAATTACTTTGTGCTCTAAAAGCCTGCAGTGCCATAGTTGCAGAAAGGTCAAGAGCTTTAAATCTTAGCTCTGCCATTAGCTTTGTAATTTTAAGCAAAGAATAATTTTTCCGAGTCTCAGTTGCAATGAGAGAAATAACATATACCTTCTCAAGTTGCCATGCAAATAATATATGTAAAGTGCCTGGTACAAGCTCATATATGAAGGTCTTCACATATTATTATTATTCTTTGTCCTCCCACACCTCTCAGGATGCTGCATAAAGAAAGGCTGAATATCATTTATTGGAGGATCACATTCTTTTCAGAAGTTGTACTCCTGCGGAGCTTTCAATTTGTAGACTTACTTTAATGATAAAACCTGAGACTGATTGGGTTCAAACTTGGCTTCACTACCTAATAACTTGGTGACTCAAATATTGTCTTTACTGTAAAGTTGTTGTGAGACTTAAATGAGATAACACATGTAATTGCTCAGCCAGTGCTTAACCCAGAGTGGAGGTTAGCTATTATTAATACTTCTGCCCAGCTGAAAGTGGACTGCTCTGGGACTCAAGAGACCTGCACTAGAGTCCTGGAACAGCCACTCTCTCATGTGACCTTGGGTGAGGTTATCTGCCTGTACTTCAGTTTCCTGCTCTAGAAAATGGTGCTGATAATAACCCATTCCATGTGGCAGCAAAAGGATTAGATAAGAAAAGACATGGGATAATACTTTCAAAAGGCAAGGAGCTGTACCAGGCATTACTTATATTGTTATTATTTTCTCTGTATCTGTAAAGTGAAGGAACTAAAATAATAGCCAGTGTTTATTTAAAATTTATCATGTTACAGGCATTTAAACCTCTCATTTAATCCTCACAGAATACACTAAAGTATAAATTATAATTCCTGTTCTATACATGTGAAAATAGAGGTGCAGAGAAACCAAGTAACTTGGTATAAGGACTCACACCCAGTAAGCTGCAGAACTGGAACTGGAAACCAGGAAGATTGACACCAGAGAGCAAACATTTAATCACTAGCAAATGACCTCTAAGATCCCTTCCATGCTAAGCAATTCTGTTCTTTTTGTTGTGGCTTTTCCATGCAGAGATTGGATCTGGTGGTTGGAAAAACATGTTGGGGGTTTTCAAACTGAGTGGGAGATCCCCTGGAGTTTTATAACAAAACCAGGTAGCTGTTGCATGCCTGAACTTTACCTCCACTGGAGGCTCCGGATTCTTCGTGGTGGGAGATAGAAGTCTGCAGCCCTGACCCTCAACTTTATGGAGTGGAGAAGGCTGAGCTATATAGCTTCCTCACAGAGAAGACTGGCTCCTGTCTCTCCTTGATTTTGTCTCTCTCTTTTCTTTCTCCCCGTGCAAATCTAGTCAGTGCCTCCTTTCCACATCATGACATTCTTTTCTTTAATGCTACATCCTAAATCTGGAATGTTTTTGTGCTTACCAGTGTACTAAAACCACATTCTACAAAACAGAACCCTGAAATCTTAGCTCTTGCTCAATGCTTTCTCCAACTAATTGATAATGAGGTCACCACAATTCCCCTTCCTCCGCCCTCCACCCGAATACAATGGTTTATAAAAATTCAGGTGTCCAGTGATGTGGATACTTTACTCAATGCTAAGATTTAATATCTCCATCTGATTTTTGAACAACTGTAGGTGTGCTTATGTGATTTTTTTGCATATTTACTATAAACTCGATAGCTAGTAAGAGTTACAGTTGATATATATGTAGCACTTATCAATTTACCAAGCACCTTCACGTATATTATATTAGAACTCAACAATACTATCCTTTGTTTTGTAGAGGAGGGAACTGAGGTTAAGAGTGGAGAAGGGCTCTGCTGGAGGTCACATAATAGAGCTGCTGGGATTTGAGTATAGGTATCTTGATATCAAGTCTCATATTCTTTTCATTACAACAGCCTACCTAGATATTTTCTAATCTCTCACTGGTATAACCTGCAAAATTGGATTTACATAATTATTGCAGAAATGCCTTACATTGACATGTTGTCTTATAATGTATTTATATCTCATTTGGTCTTCACAACAGTCCTTGAGTGAGACTCCTTTATATACATGAGGAAACTAAGATCCAGAAAAGCTAAATGGCTTGCCAAAATTCACACAGCTATCCAGAAGTATAGCCAGAGTTATATTTCTTTTGTTTTTTTATAGTCTATCATGCTGCTGATTGTGACAGGATAATAAGATACTTTGATCACCATTCATTCTATAGAAAATGTAGACAAACCAAACAATCGTATCAAGAACCCAGTCACCATAAAATCATAATTAAAATGGTATTTCTTCTTTTAAAGTAATCGAAGGGATTCTTTTAAAGATTTGTTTTAAAATTTAGGAATAACAATAGGGATTTAAGTTAATGATAAAAATGAAGTCATTCCTTTTTCCTTTAAGAAATAAGAGAATTGTTCTATTATCATAGCCTATTGTCAAGGCTTTTGGTTTTGATTAGGATTTCAGTTAAGCAAATGACTGAAGACATCTGAAATTTATTTTCCTTCACTAATTAATTAATTCTTTTATTCATTATTCAGCAATTGCATTATGCCAAGTGCTATGCAACATTTGCTGCACTAATGATTATAAAAGAAAATTTGAGATACATTTATAAACAAACCAAAATCAAAGATAGAGTTAGATACTTTGGCCTCCCTGTATAGAGAATTAGACTTTATGTCATTCCTTTATTATTTTCATGGACATGACAATGTAGATTAGCCTTACTCTAGCTTTGTTTCTTCTAAGCCAAGGGAGAAAAAGAAGAAAGGAGTTCAGTTTGTAGTAGGATAGTCTTTATTTCTCTATTTTGCAGTGTTTTTTTTTTTCCTCCTGACCTTGTTCTGTGTAGGTGGGTAACTAATTTGCCATTTCTTTTCATTAAAACAAATTCTGAATCATACCTATAAGGATAAAAATAAACATTAAATGAAATTACATTAAAATTAATTCCATGTTGTTGCTTTAGAGATTTAGAATTTGATTTTTAAAGAAAATTAGAATATGATTTATTAAGAGAATAGGAGTGGGTATTTGTCACATATATCATATGCTAATCCATGCATCTGGAAAAACATACCAGTCCATATTAACAAAAAGAGAACCTGACAGTGTAGGGATGGTATTAAGATCAAGCCCATCAGAAGCCAGGACGGCACGCCTTCAGCCAGGTTCAGTTTGCTTGCTCATAGAAGCTCTACAGGTCTCCTGGCATCTCATTAACTCTCCTCCAGACCCACATTTAGGTAGAAGCAGGCCGCCATCCAATGCAGAAACTAAGTCCATCATTGCACCATTTGAATGAGAAACAAACAAACTGTAAGCAAGTCCTTACTTGTCTCATTTATGAAACAGCATCTCTTGGTGTTCCCATGAACAATATTGGCTAAAGGGGCTATTTTCCATTTCTACTTTATGAGAATTATTTTTGCTGATGTAAAAATTTTGATTTCTACATTTAAATATGGAAAGTAGCAGAATTCTGATAGGTCTGACACATTAAAAATTTCTGCAAACTAGCATTGGGGTTTTCTGTGAATAAGAAATTTTACCTGTAGAAATGGGATACTCTTTGGATCTTACACAATATATTCAATCCAGGAGCGTTGGACTAGTTTGTAGTCCTGAAGACTTCTAATAACAAAAAGCAATTTTTCTTTTCACTGAGATTCAAGAAAAAATGTTCATGACATCAGAACAACTCTTTCTTTTTTTATGAGGGAATATTTCTCCTTTGACTATAACTTTAATTAAACTCTAATAACTTCAATTTAATTTAAGCCATTTAAATAGTTCAAATGCTATTAAACTTAAAGAACATATTTTTTTAAAGGTATTTAGTTCCTGTTATTCCTTAATCTCACACAGCCTTAATTACTACCCACTTATTGTTAAGTATATCATAAAATAAAATATAATGTATAAATTACATTAATCTCCATAAAAATAAACTTGAGGCATAGCCATAAACTAACCAAAATTGGAGGTACAATAAAAAGGCAAAGTGCATAGAACATCTTCAAACACTTAGACCTCCATGGATGGTGAACAGGTTTTATTGCATTTTTCTGTTATTTCTATGGAAATGAGAACAGGCATTTTCAGGTATGGTGCATTATTATGTAATATTCTCATCCTGTTATGTGATTTTCTCTTTTTTCTCCATGCCCTGTATTAATATATTTCCCCAAAGTAGAACTTCTCTATATCTATAATAATTTTCATACATTTGCCAAGCCATGTATTTTCATTTCATAATTACTTGTATAATTATGGCACCCTGGCACATATTAAGTAACTAGGGAAACGGCTATTTAATTATATCCTAGTGAACATTTGCAATTATACAATTTTTAAAATCCATTGGAAGTTAAGAAAATGTTTTTCATCAAGCAGAGCATTGCTTGAATTCTATTTTCAAGAATACTATTGATTAAATTATTCTAAGTAAAAATTTTTATTGTCATAGAAACTATAGATGTTAAGCCTCAGAATACAGAATCTTTGATTCTTGGGTTTGGAAGCAATTTGGGATGTCTTCAAGTCCAATTCTTCTATGGCCTCACTAACAGATGTTTTAGTAAACCTTTTCTAATTTGCAGTACATACTTGTTAATGAGACATTGCTTAAATACCTCCGGGGATGCGATGTTTACCACCAGAGAAGACCTCCTGCTCCAATGTGAACAGTTCTAATGATTAGCAGACATCACTGGAGCACTTAATACTTCAAAGAGTTCTTGGAAAAATGGAATTAAAAGATAATACAAATCTTTGCAGGAACTTTTTATGTTTCTTTTGGCAGCTGGCCATTATGAGATACATACAACGCCATGCTCTAACCAATTGAGCTAACTGGCCAGCCCTCCATGGACTTTTTGAAGACCCTCATATGTGCAAAACACTCTTCTGATATGCTATGGGATATAAATTTGAGTCAGACTTTACTTTTGTACATAAAGTGCTGACACTCAAGTAGGGGATATAATAAGCCTACATAAAGCAATGACGTGATTGGACTGTAAAATACAAACCGTTCCCTCGCCAGTTTAGATGTCAGATGCTCTGACCTTCACTAAGCAGTTGAGACAATTGCCTGCTCATTGGGGCAGAGATGATTCCATGCCACACATCCCAGCCTCTACTTTGAACTTTGTTCTCCTAGGCCACCAAGCTGCATCTCGTTGAGTTGAGTTTATACCTGAACTTTCCCTTCCTGCCAAGCGGCTTTTAATTGACAGCACATTTGCATAGGTATCTGGGAATTTGACTTGGCACTTCCCAGAGGCTCTTGTGCCAGGCTGCACTTTCAGTTCCTTGTCTCATAATTTATAAGCAAGGAGTCCTCACCCTCACGTCCAATATCAGATTCCAGAACACTTGGGCATGAGTGCCAGTCCAGCCTCAGTGCCCCAGCCCTGCAGCAGCCAGTGGAGTCAGGTTAGCAGGTCATGGAGAATAGTCAGTCATAGACACTCGGGGAAAAAACCCAAAAGCTCCCTTTGAAAGGGTCCATTAGGAATTGGAAAGCCCTTTGGTAAAGGCAGGAACTACCAACCTTCTCAAACATGTAGGTCACTTTTAACATCCGAAATTTTGTGGCCAGTCATCTGATAGCAGTTACGCTGTTAGTCTCTATTGATAAATAATAATAACAATAATAATAATAATAATTAACTATATTCCAAATTCTTTTATATTATTTCCTATTTTATTAATTCTAATCTTTTTTTAAATCAGTGGCACTTAGGCATGTGAGACATATTATCAACTCCAATTGTGAGCAATGCTTGGTATATTTGTAGCTTTATTAAACTCTGGCAATAATTCCATAGGCTCCTAGGGATACATGTTTCATGGAATTTGAAACACTTGATGATAAAAATATAGTTATGGGTGGATACTATGCAAAGCACACTACACACGTTGTCTTCTTTTATCCTCAAAACCACTCTATGGGATTTGCACTACCATACTCTATTTTATGAACAAGGAAATGGGCTTCCAGGGAATGAGTAAGTTGCCCAGGACATAGAGCTAGAGGTGACTATACAATGTCATTGCTCAGGCACCAGGAAGGTGGTTGAAAATAAAGGTCAGAAGGTCTCAGGTGGCTGAAAGCAAGAATTGCGTTCAGAATTCACCACCCCCAGCCCAGCCACCTCTGTTGTGCTGGTGAGTACGCCAGCCATTCTCCCAAGCTAACAGGAACTTGAAAGTGAAGGTAATAACAAAAAAGGATTTTAATTGTTTCCTACAATAGCCACTGAGTTAATGTTTAATTTTGAATTTCAGTTGATTTCACTCATCAGTACAATTTTATTTTCTTCGTGCTTTCAAGGTACATATCTGCAGTATGATAACCACCTAGGTTATCTGAACACATTCCTTGGTTTTATCTCCTAATCAAAGCAAGATAATCATAATTATTAATCTGGGTCTTCAAAGTGAAATAAGGATAGCCAGAAATTTACATTATAATACAGTGTAGGAATTTTCAAGGATAATAAAGAGGAGGAGCAAATAAAATACTCCAGGAGTTAAAAGGAAAGAGGTGTTATTCTCTTACTAGGCCAGAGAAGGCTTTATGTGGAAATAAGTTGGCATTTTTCCTGGACATTGAATAATAGTGAAACTTTGGGAATTTAGGTAAGGGGATTGGCCTGTAGATAGAAGGACCATTCCTTTTTTAAAACCAGGACACATTGGAGAGTAAAAAGGGGGCACTATTAATAATTACACTACAGCAACAGACATAAATGGGACTGTTCTGGGCCAACCCTCATGTGTCGTCACCCAAACTACGGGGAAAATGGTAGAATAACTCTATTTGGCTATAGCAAGGGAGGGGAATAATAAAAAATAAAAGGAGTAAAAAGGGGGCACTATTAATAATTACACTACAGCAACAGACATAAATGGGACTGTTCTGGGCCAACCCTCATGTGTCGTCACCCAAACTACAGGGAAAATGGTAGAATAACTCTATTTGGCTATAGCAAGGGAGGGGAATAATAAAAAATAAAATTAGAAAAGTGCATTGGGACCATATTGTGGAGGACGTTAAGTGTCAGTATTTTATACACAAAGTCTAGTCATTGGAAGTTTGTAAAGAGGTGAATGTGTGATATAAACAGACCTGTCTTCCAGAGAGATGAATTTGACAGTAGAGTGAGATGAATGGCTGAGGCCAGATGCTGGAAATATGTGCTTCATATGCCCATGGTTTCTTTTCTATAGACAAGCCTTTCTTAGAGAATTTGCTTTGTCCACAGTTTAAATAAGGACAGCCCCATGTTTCATGTATCCCTATTTTTCCCAATCACATCTGATAGAACCAGAGGTGGACGTAAAACTTTTGCTGGTCCAGTGAGATCTTTTCCCCTCAGAAATTTGGAATTGGGACCAGAAAATGAGTTGTTAAACTGTGGGTATTTATCCTGGAATACTTGAGGTGTACCATGAGCTAAAAATGAGTTTAGCAGGGAACCAGCGTGTGGAGAAGGACCAATGCTGCAAATGTGCAAAGTGGAGCACATACGTAAGACCACGTATGTGCACATGTGTGTGCACCCGTGTGGGGGGGAGGGGGAGGGGAGGGAGAGATTGGAGGGGAGGGAAAAGAGATGTAGCGTGATGTCTCTAAAGTCCTGTCATATTTCCTGTCCCTCCTGCTCTACAGTGTTCCTCTGTGCTGTCAAAATTAACTACTTTTGTCTTAATCTAATTTGATTAGGTTTATTTTCCTTGAAAACAAATGTGCTTTAAGATAAAGTAGAAAATATTTTCCAGTAGGACCTATCCATTGATTCTAAATCTGCACTTTTGAACAACACAAAACAAATCCTCTTCTTAACAGCCCTTCAAAAATTTCAAGACAGGCATTGTTTCCTACAGTTTCCTCTTCTTCAGTCCAAATCTTTCTTTCTTTACCAACACCTGTTCTGTCAGCTGTTTCTTGTTGAGGCTGGTACTCAGAAATGAGTACCTTTTCTCAGAAATGTTTGGACCAGTACAAAAATGTCAGGCTATTGTGTCATGACCTTCTTTTCTCCTTGCATCTCTTGACAGCAGAGGCAAGAAAATAAAAGCACTTACTGTCCCTGACTCTCTTCCAAATATAGGGTGGATGTGGGGAGGACTTGGAGTATATTCCTAGTTAAGATATGTAGGAAGAAGTCTCTAGAATATCTTTTCCTGAATAAAAGGCAAAATTTCACTGGGGAAAGAATCCTTTATTCTTCTGTAATCTAGGATGAGGACGAGACGCCTGGAGGTGTAGCACCCCTCATGCAACCAGGAGGATGCGGCAAAGATGCTGATGCTGGGAAACAGAAGGAGCATAGTTTCCAGCCCCGTCCATCAGCAGCCGTGACCCCCTGTGCTGCCGTCACCACCCTGCTAGTTGTGTGAAACAATCAGAGACTTTTTATTTAAAGCAAGGTAGTGTGTTTTTCTGTCAGTTGCATACACATTTTAATTGATAAATATTCTAAGGCCTGGATATGATACTTTTTAAAAATATAATTTAAGATCATACTGGCTTTTAAATCATCCATTTCATAAAAGTTCATTTGATCCTGGTGAAATTTCTCCTAATTTTCAAATTTGTCTTCTATGATATAATTCCGAGCTATAAAACACAACAAGATTTTAACTCCATTTCCTAAACCCTGCCTATTCTGTATACCTGCTTTTTTCCCCTCTTCTACAAGATAATAAAAGAGAAAAATTAGCATCTAATAGATTGATTTAGAAAAGTATGGCAGAAGGTGTGCAAATTTCTAAGACTAGATTGTAGAGAAGGATAAACGTAAGAGTAAACCACAGTTCGAACATGGTTTTCTTCTAGTAGGGACAAAAGACTGTAATTCTCACATAGGTAAAGATAAAGCAGGGTGAGTGAAACCATGTTTTGACATAATAATAGGTGTACTATTAATATCTACAAATGTTTGCTACTCTTATCCCACAATAACATGGAGTGACTTCAGTAGATTAGAAATGATGGTGTGTGTATGTGTGTTCAGTTTATAAGGACTTTAGAAACGTATACTTTTCAGATCTGGTTTTCCCATTTTACAAGTGAAACAATGGAAGTGCAGAAATAGCAAATGGCTCCACGAGTCCGATAGCAAATGGACAGGAGTGGTGGGGCTCGGTCCTGCACCCTGGTCTCCCAGGCACAGGTGAGTTCTGGATTCTCTAGGACACTCTACCAGAGCTGCAGAGGACCAGAATGGAGGCTATTTCACTGGCTGGGGAAGTCACTGAAGGTTTTTGAGGGGAGGATTCTAAGAAAATTAATCTGGCTATAGAGTAATAGAATACATTGAGGGAAGGAATAGGATAGATTGAAGCGGAAGAGAAAAACCCGTAAAGGATTCATGCAGCTGTTCAGCAAAGAGGTAGCAGAACTAGGGTGCAGCACTTACGATAATTATAATTTTTGGATTTAACTATCACTCCTCATTAGGCTCTTTCCAGAGGTTCTCTGGTTTCCTAGTGCCTAGAAGAGTGTCGGGGACTCTTGAATGAACTGTTTAATGAATGAATGAGCAAACCAATGAAAGTTGGAAATGCAGAAGGAGGTTTCAATGGAAGAAATAGTTTTGAGTCTTATGACATATAGTGGCAGTCAGACTCTGAAGGAGAAATGTTGAATTAATTGGGACCTACTGAGTTTGATGTACAGAAAGGCCTCCACATGGATTTCTCAGTCAGGCAATTAGAAAGTGGGTCTGGAGCTCTGAGAAAGGTTAGGGCTGCAGATTTATAGATCTGGAGGGAAAAATGAGAAATATGGTGCCAGTTATTTCAAAGCTGTACACAGGGCTCTTCACATAACTAGCACAATGGAAAGTGGCTCTATTCACCTCTCAGCAAAGTGGACTCTGTCCATACCAGCGAAAATTTTGAACTTTTTTCTCATATATGCTGACCTCTTTCTGTTTTTGTTTTGTTTTGTTTTTCAGTACTTTTGCAGCACACGTGAAAGTTCACGGGTCTTGAATTCATCAGTTATAGTCAGCTAAATTCTGAAACTGAATAATGCTTGGGTGTGGTGCTGTTTACTGGAACTAGTGACTTATTTTATTGCCTAAATTTCAAATCCTTTAATAAGTTTCCTAAGAAGTCATTTGATTTGGAAAATTATTGCAAAAATAAAACTGGAGAACAAGAACTGAATGCATGACAGCCAGTTGAAGTGAATTATTAAGTGTATCCATTTTTCTAGAATGTTTTTACTAATATAAAATTAGTGTCTAGCGGTCGGCACTAAGTGTTGAACAATATTTAAATGATTAGTCTGAAAATGTGCCAGTACTGCCCTTAATTGGGGAAAAAAAACAAAGGACAAAACAAGTGAAATAAAATAGTAGCCCAGGAAAGGTTCAGGGAAAGGACTTTGTTTACATGGTTTTTAAAGACGGGAGACCTCACACCAGCAATAGCATTACAGCTACTCGTATTGTTACATCCCAGACATTCGTCCTATGGCATTGATGGTAACGGCAAGTGGAAACAGTTTAGGCATGGCAGCTGACTTGAACTTCATAGCCCCCAGCCTGCGGATAAGCTGGGAGCCTTCACAGATCATCCTTTGAGAACCACCAGTCTGATGGCATCAACGCTGACCTTGATGTCAAGGGACTCACATTCTTGTTCTGGCTCTGTCTGTGACTAACCATATGTCCCGGGGAAAGTCATTTAACGTCTGCTTTGGTTTCCTGTCTGAATACCTGACCCTTCCTGCTTTATGTGGATGTTGCAAGATGAATTGAGAGAAGGTATGAGAGAATGCTTTGTATTCTTATAAGAAAGGTGCTCTGTGATTCTAAAGGATTATTATTAATTCATCCAGAATAAAGACTATAAACTAAGCTGAACAATAAATAGACCTGATGAAAGTGCTCACAGTTTCCTGTTCTGCATAATAGAAATCTCTGCCTTGGCTGCTGTTAGCACCAAATGATACCAGCTACTTGTTCCAAAAGTTTAATCAGTAATTTTATGTGATTGCACATTTGGTAATGTTTAAAAGAACATGCATAAAGATGAATCTAATGTTATCTGGGGACAAGTAGATCCAAGGATAAGATTTTTGTAATTAGGAACAGTATTTTACACACCACCACCACAGCAAGTACCCGAATAATTGATTAAATAATGCGACAGCAACCAAGTGCCGTCTGATGGTGGATTGTTAAGCTTAAAGATTAGTCACATAAAGAGCCAGCAACAAAACATTAGCCTACAAAAGACTGAAGTATCTTGTAGCAAATTTTTAATTTGTGGCTAATGATTGAATCTATTTCATGTAATTTCTAAGTTAGGAAATCTGAAAAAATAAATACACAAGAGGTTGAAGACCGGAAAATAAAAGCTATGCAACTTAATCCCTCAGCAGTTAAAATTATATTTAACAGTGATTAAGTACCAGAATTATATAAGGGGCTGTAATTTCATCAGGAGGAGTGAAAATGGCTGTGTTCATTTTTTAAGTGAAAAAAACAGATTTAATATTTTCCTAAGAAAGAGAGAAGAAATTGAACTGTTAGCAAACCACAAATAATTCTAGTTGACTTATGGGTGACTAAATAGAAACTAGGTTTTGAGGAGTCAATAAAAATATGTTTTATTGGGTAGTTTCTACAATATCCTTGAATCCATAAGTTTGTGATTTATAGATCAGCTATCCAACGAATATAAACAGGAAAATGTTCCCCTTATAACTGCTCCATTAAGGAGTTAAGATGAAAATAAACTGACCCCTGCCTTCCAGTTTAGCCTCATCTCCTGCAGAGGCTCCAAAGAAGACCAGGCCTCAAGCCAACTGTGACAGGGTCTCAGAAGCTGCTGTGCCTTTGCAGAGGGATGCCTCTCTCTGGAATGTTCTTCCCTTCACTTGTCTGGTTAACACCTGCTCATTCTTAGAGAACCAATCATCATTGCTCCTTGTGTGAAGACCACTGCAAATCCTCTCCCCCCAGCTCTGCTGTATCGCAGATGAAGTCCCGTCGTCCTTCTCTCTGTTCGCAGGGCTTCATGTATTTGTCTTTATTTTACCCTGTATTGACTTTTCAAAACCTGCCTGGCCTCCCTCCCCCTATAAAGCCAGAAACCAATAAGCTTTGCTTCCACTTTTCTGAGCAGCTTTCTTCTCTTTGTAGCTAGCACACAGAACTCCCTCATCAGTTCTCACCTCACTTCCTTCTAGATGAAGCCAGCATTGCAGGCTCTAGGCTTGCTGCCACGTCTCAGTGATTGTCTCATTTAGCCTTTGGATAAGTGGAAGCATTTTGACTCAGTTTCATTCTTGAGTGGATCTTTCGGCTGCAATCCACCTCCATTATGATTTCATGGCCTAGCTCAAGCTTTGCCTCTAGCACCCAAATTCCACCTTGGGTCTACTGGACCAGAAACCCAGTAAGGTAGAGGTGGAGGCAGAAAATGCAGTTAAGGCATTTATTTTATTGTTCCATGATAGCTAGTTTATTGTCTGTCTTCTCCAATTGGTGACAAGTTCCTCGAGGGCAAGAGTTTTATTATGTTCATCTTGGTGTCTAAAGGACCTGACACAGTTCCTAGTACATAGTAGATGCTTAATAAATGTTTATAGAATAAATAAAATATATGTGAATGGCAAACTTAGAGTATGGTATTACTTTGATATTTTAATCACTATATGAGGCAATTTATTCTTCAACCAGGAAAAGGTAGGTTTATTTATAAGGAAGCCATATGAAAGCATGTAGATATAATGGTTGGAATGAAGACCTTTTCCTTCCCCTCTCTGTTCTTCATCAATGTGGTGGTATTTGATGGCTCTGTGAAACCTACTTTGAAAACCTAGTAGTTGTCTAACAGACTCTGATTTACATATTTTCCAGTTGCTTGTTCATGATCTGTGACCTTTGAGAACAGGGAAACCTGATCTGAAAGCCAGCCTCTGGGTCTCCTGCCCAGGCGATCCAGAGTCTGGCACATGAATACAGATTTCTTGCTGGCTTACCGTTGCCTGTAGACAGGGTTTCCAGGTGGTGGTATCTACCATGCTGATCACTCACACCACCACATCAAGGACAATGTATATAACACAGTACATGCCCAAAATGCATTTGTTGAAAGAGTGAATGATGACCTCCAAGGGTTCGTGCCTGCCATCCGTCTCCTGCCCCAGATTCTCGGTCATAGGCCTTGCCCACCCACTGGAAAGTCACTATCCCGATGCCCAAAATGCATTTGTTGAAAGAGTGAATGATGACCTCCAAGGGTTCGTGCCTGCCAACCGTCTCCTGCCCCAGATTCTCGGTCATAGGCCTTGCCCACCCACTGGAAAGTCACTATCCCACTGGGCAAATATTGCCTCCTGCCCATACAGAATACCACATCTGGATTTTGTGTACTATATCTGGCTCATCTGGCTGTTCTTTCTGAGTTCATTTCCATGGTCAGTTCTCTCAGTGTTGGTTCCTCCGGGTTTCAAATAAAAGTCTGGCTGTATCTTTTTCCTCCACTTTTCCCAGAAGCCTAAAGTGGCCCATTAACATCTCTCATCTGTGATACTCTTTATATGATACCCTACAGCTCTTAGTGCCCAGTTGGCCCACAAACGTTGGCTGAATTGGATTAAATTTGAGTTTCCATGGGTGGGGGTTCCCCTGTCTATGTTTTCATGGATGTGCACAAGGAGCCTCTTATGGGACGAGCAAAGAGTCTGGCAAGAATTGGGGTTCGAGGCTTCTGCAAGCTGCTCAGACATTCTTACATATTCTTTATGAGCCTTGGAATAAGCCACTTGGACAGGAACCCATGTCCTTAATGGGAATTTGTGAATTTTAACTGAGGTTAAGAATAAATTAATAAAAAATTCAAGCCAAATCTTCTTCCTAATTACCATTGTAAGTTGAAGCAAGCTTTTAGAAGTGAGGCAAAGTCATCTTAGTGATTTCATTCACACTGTGGATAGCAGAATTCCCAGAGAACCAGTTTCTTTCCTTCCTAACTCCCCTCCAAGTCACTCCCTGCTGAAATAAGCCATGGCAGGATAAGCTGTGTTGTCTGTTTTGATATAATTTTTAGATCTCTTCTTTCTATGTTCATTAAAGCTTTCCCCCACTGTAAGTGTATGTTGTTAGCCTTGGGGTTCTGGCCAAATTCCAATTTGAGCAATTAATTACATTGCAATGCTCAGCCCTCCCAGCAGTCCCAAACAGGGAAGGTGTGTTCTTTGTGTTCCTCAGCAAGCCTCTGCTGACTGTTGAAGCAGCTGTTGCTGCCTCCCCAGAGGAGAGGAGATGCAGAATCGGTGAGAAAGCTTCCTGCCTCTTTGAGGGAGCTGCTGGCAAAGTGATCTGGGACAAAAGGCATCCCTGGGAACGTGAGGCATCTTTACTACAGTGGCCTCCAAACCATCCATCACTCCTCTTTTGCACAGCTGGCTTAGCCCAGAACAAAATGGGAAGTCATTGTGTTTTCTTGAAGAGCTGTTCGTGAATGTGATGGCTTCTTTTGAAGCTCTGTCAAAGGGATGTTTTTGTTTTGTTTTTGTTTTTCTGAAATCCCTTTGGTTTACCTCACCTTCTACAAGACCTCACACCCCAGCCTGACACCATGCCTGATGGCTAATAGGCTGCCTTCACAGCTAACAAAAGATAAAGAGCATACAGCTGCAGATTATTCTAATGGAATTAGTTTTTAAAAATGGAAGAAACTTTCTTTTTAACTTCAAGTAGCAAAAGCAACTAACATTCTTTGGAAAGCACAGGTGATAACACAGCACCCAAATTCACTTGTTGAGGTTCCCTGTGGCATGATCTAACAAGTCAGAGATTCTGTAAGTGTAGTTATATCCTGCAAGTTATTTTGAAAAGGTACAGAGAATAACCCTTTCTAGATGCATACTCTGTGTTTTACTTGGCCCAGACAACAGCAGTTGATGGAATGATAATTGGATGTTGATGAAAAACATCAATCATTGTTGCATTGTGACTTGAGTTATATTTGTTTAATGTTAAACTTTAAATTGTGAAATAAACCATTCAGGTTGGGGAATGGTGATTGCATTTCTAAAACTTCATTCTTTCAGTTAGGCAAGAGTGAGTCATTCCTTATATTAACTGGACTTATTGAAAATTCCAGGATTACTCATGCAGGTTTGGAGCATTTTTCACATAAAGAAAAAGTCCTTTTTTAGGCGATTGTCTTTAAATTACATTTCCTAAAGCTCATGGTTCTTGGTGCTGCCCTATTGCTAACTTTCCTGTTGCCCAGGCAAGCTTCATTGACATTTACATTTTCCAAAACAGATCATCTGTATTGTTCTGGGATCAGCCCTTTGTATTTATTTCTCGTTGGCAAATGTCAGTCTCACAAACATACATCTCTACATGCAAACCACTGGTTGCACTCAGCCCCTCACATGTTTAGACACCATGTAGGAGACACAGTATCTCCTCCTCGCCATTTCTTTCTTTCCCCTCCTGGGTTATTCCCCCGGGGGAAGAGTGGATAAATCCTTTCATTCTTGTTTTCACCAATCCCGACTCAGCTAATACTTCATTCCAGAGATCATTCTCACATATAAACACACTGCCTGTGTAAGTTGGTTCCTGATTCTCCACCCTGCCCTTCCTCCTTTTCCATTATCCAAGGAAATCCTTGTCTTTGTCACACTCTATCATTGCATCTTCAGGGGCCAGACTTGTCTCAGCCTGAAATTATAAATTTGTTTTTAATATCTGTCTCCCTGGACTGTAAGAAACAAGAGGGCAGTGTCCCTGTCTTAATTTGCATAGCGTCTGGAAAAAGACTATATTTATTAGATAAACAAACAAACAAAAATCACTAGGAAAACACCATGTACTTTCAACGTTGATTAGTAAACATACATTTTTTTCAAGTACCAACAATCAAAATATTTAGATTCTGTATAGGAACACAACTTTAATTCCACATTTATTTATTTTTCTATTTCCTATGCTGCATTAATTAGGAATGTGGCAACAATAGATTTCCTCTAATTTATTTTTTTCATTGAGACAGACATATTTCAATTACATAGTGTGGCCATCTATGTTTCTGTGAGCTACCTGGAATGTAACCACCATCTCTAACATCATTTTGAGGTTGAAAGGGAACTTCTTGAGTCAGGCATTATGCTAAGTACTTCTACATATTTTAATCTATTTTTTCCTCACGATAACTATGTAAGGCTGATCTTTTAATAATCATTTTACAGAAAAATAAGTTCAGGATCAGAGAGGTCAAGTGGCTTGTCGAGGTCACACAGCCCGTTAATAAAATTGTCAGGAAGAGTGGTATAACTTTAAAACCAGATTATATGAACTGACATAAATAAATGTTTTGAGAACAAGTGAAGAACTCTTCCTAATTTAATTCTATTTGGGATTAGTGGAAACAATCTTCTGATGAAACCAACAATAAAAGCTGGACACATTAGTCAACAATTGAACTAAAACTTTTGTTCACCAGAGTGACCATCAGTTTGCATTGACAGAATTAAATGTAGTTTTGGTGTGAATGTAGTTACAGTTGTGTTTTACCAAAAATATGCCAGTCTACTCTAAGTTTGTTTGTCAATTAAAACCCCAAATTCAAACTTTATAATGTGGGATGTCAAAGGCTGGGGCTTGTGTTGGTGGGCAGATGACTGAGGAAGTCTCTAGATCCACAGGGAGTAGAGCAGAGACCCTGTTAAATATTATCCAATAATGATTTTGAGTAGTAGGAGCCAGGAAACTTGTCAAAAAAATATGGAACTCACATGAAGGCAATTCAGTCACTCCAGCTAAATCGGATCACTCTTGCAGAGGGTCATGTTTCATTGAATACCAACCATAGGATGGCTCTCTTCCCACAATATGTTAGGGTGCTGCCTGTCAGTTTTCATACAGAAAGTGAAGTATCTTTCTGACTGTTTATGCGTGCAATCTAAATTTTAATACTTTATTTTTCATTTATTTTATTTTTGGGGCAGCTGGCCAATACAGGGATCAAACCCTGGACATTTGTGTTATCAGCACCATGCTCTAAACAACTGAGCTAACTGGCCAGCCCTAAATGTTAATACTTTACAAAGCAAAGAGCAAAAATCACAAGTGAAATTAGCAAGAACAATTTCCTTTTTTTGGCTGGGATTGCAAGGTATGTAATGTCTAATAATCAAATTGATTGGATTATTCCATTTTCAATCAGTTATTTCAGCATCGTGCATTCCCAGTTATAGGCAGAATGGATTTGATTAGTGAAAACAGCTCACAAAGACTCATCTCTTATTTAGGCCTCATGTACCCAGAAACATTTTGAATGGCCAAACTAAGACTTTATTTACATACTTACATAATTTTCTTTCATCTTGGCATTTCAGAGAGCTTTATAATGTTGCTTTTTGAGCTGATTAGGCCTCACAACTTCACTAAACACTGTATTCAATATTACAGATGAACCAGATGAAAAAAAGACAAAAAGGAAAAAAAAAAAAAGTCTACTCTTCAGAGTATTTTTATACAGTCATATATTCAACCAATATTTTGGAGATTTTTGCAATGCCAAAAGTACTGTGCCAAGAAAATTATCAACCCATATTTATTGAACTGCTACTATTTGTCAGGTGCTTATTAATATTATCCCATTTGAATAATAATACTTCCATCTGGGAAGTGTTATTGTATTCTTTTAAGAAATGAAATGACTGAAGTTGGAGAATCTAACCTAGATTTCCCAAATTAATAAGTAGCAGAAAATTGTAGAAGTGTTATATTCTTTGTAGATAATAACCAGCATTTTGAATGGGAGGCTGTACCCTTCCAAAGATTTAAGAATATGATAATTAGGAGCAAATACAGTAGAAAAGCATATCTTAGCATCAAACAAACTTAGGCCCTTTCGGTTGCCAGAAATTTCCAGTTTTCCCCTACTCACCCCTCCCCAACCCCAAATGATTCCTGATATAGTTTCCCAGCATCTGGTTATATTAACCGCCCCCACCCCCCCCACACACAAAGTTTACACATATCTATTTGGTTTACAGTTTGGTAAATTTCTGATAACTTTAGTGGACATTTTTGTCTTATGCCCCTATTTTTGTTTTATAACCCTATTTTTAAAATTGTAGCTGCTGGTTTCCAAATACAACTTACTAGAGGGCACAGTGATTTGCCCGCATCCCCCTCTGTTTTTAAGAATGACCTATACCCATGCAAGGCATAGAACAGTGATAACTCATGGGTTTCTTGGGAGGAATTAAGATAATAATCAATTTGCCACCTCCATTAACACAGCACCCATACTACACACACACTCAAAGACTTGCACACAATTGCAACTGAAGCTACTTTCTGGAAACAGTATGGAGGGAAGGTCAAAAATAAGAATTGATGGGCAAAAAGATTATGCACAAGGGAGGCATGCTAAATTAATGTTTTCTTTGTTCAGGAATATGCAAATTTTCAAAAACGATCATTTATGTTAAAGCAAGAGGGATTTCAGTTACATGTAAATGAATAAGAAGAATCCCTTACAAAACAGGGAAATTGGAATGTAAAACCCTCATAGTAAAAAAAATAAACTAGCTTTGATGAGAAGTCATCAAGAATATCATTTTTTTAAAAAAAGAATTGCCAATTAAAAAAAATAAAATAAAAAATAAAAAGAATTGCCAAATTTAAACAAATAAATATACGTGACCACCTATTATGTGGCAGACCTTTTCTGGGAAATAAGATGAAGAGTAGTATTTGTGCTTAAGCAGATATGAAAGTGTTTAGCAGAATGTAAGTATATACAAAATTGTCACACAGATACAAAATTTTAGCCTGAATCCAAATATATGTCTCAGTCAGTACGAACCTATGGTAATATTCAGTAATTGCGAAGAAGGTAAGTGAAAAAAAGAATTGCCAATTAAAAAAAATAAAATAAAAAATAAAAAGAATTGCCAAATTTAAACAAATAAATATACATGACCACCTATTATGTGGCAGACCTTTTCTGGGAAATAAGATGAAGAGTATTTGTGCTTAAGCAGATATGAAAGTGTTTAGCAGAATGTAAGTATATACAAAATTGTCACACAGATACAAAATTTTAGCCTGAATCCGAATATATGTCTCAGTCAGTACGAACCTATGGTAATATTCAGTAATTGCGAAGAAGGTAAGTGAGAAGAACACTTCAATATACTAATTTCAAAGCACACTAGAGACTCACGTGCCTTTCAGCATTACATTGCTGACAACTCGTCACTGATTCAGAAGACTGGCTGGGTACTGGGGTTTCGGTGTAGGGTGGGCACTGAATGACAGAGAACTGATGCCCAGTACCAACTTCCACTTTCCAGCTGTAAGAGAAAATATGCATTGCCACACTTGCAGCTGGTGATTCAGAAGACTGGCTGGGTACTGGGGTTTCAGTGTAGGGTGGGCACTGAATGACAGAGAACTGATACCCAGTACCAACTTCCACTTTCCAGCTGTAAGAGAAAATATGCATTGCCACACTTGCAGCTGGTGGTGAATGTTGCCATTGATAGAAAGTTTGGCATTAGCAACTGGCTTATGCATTAAAAAAATTTTTTTGAAAGGTTTGCAGCCCTTATTTGGTATTTTTGTGTGTTTATGTGAGATTCTTTTACTGGTGTGGACAACCAGTTACCTGAAATGGGGGATTTGGCAAATTGACTTTTGAAGACCCTTTTCATTCTCTGATTTTAGAATTTAAAGTTTTTTTCATTCTATTCCAATTCTATTTTTGAATTGTATAACACATTATGATTGGTCTCAAAAAGAAAAAAATTAGGAAAAAGATTTATGGCCTACAGGGATTTATAATAAATAAGGGAAATAGATGTGTATGACAAAAATATTAAAATACAACATAATTTGTAAGAAATAATGATTTTAAGAATAATTATACAAATGATTTGGTGGGAGTATGAAAGAGAAAGGCGCTAGAGGATGCCCTTACAAAAAGAAGTACTTGGGATTCCATTGTGCAGACAAAATTTCTATGATCCCAGAGCTGTCACTCTAATGTCTTATATTAGGTCCTAGGTAGAGCTCATAAATAGTTCAATTATTTACTAGTTACTTGGGTTGGAACGTTTCTTCAGAAGAGAAAATTGGCAGAATTATCTGATTGAGTGAGTACTTCTATAACCTGCTGGAATTTTTCCAGAAGTAAAGTGGGATGGCATATTTGCAGACATGCCTGTTCCTGCTGCCTTGTTTCCTATTTACATTTTCCAAGCTGAAAGTATATTCAATTAAGTTACCTTACACCATAAGATCATTGCAGTTAGGTCTTGGATGGTGTGTAGTTTGTTTAACAACCAGTATTGAAGGCCAGACCATTATACTGGGCCAGCACAGACATGCTTCTCATTAGCCCGTCTATTTTAAAGGGAACCACACTGTATGCTGAGCTAATTGAATTTCCACTCACTGAAGTTTGCAGCAAAACCAGCCTGAAGATGGCCTCAAGGGGACCTCACTTCAGATTTTATTAAAGTTCATCAACTATATATTATGCAGATACATAAAAATAGATTAACAATCATAAAAGAATGACTCATGTTTATTACCTTGAAGAGTAATTGCATAAGACTAAAAAAAAAATGAAGCATTGCTAAACCTTAATAAAGTTGAAGGGAATTGCTTCCTCTGTCAAGCACAGCAAAAATAAATTTTGGGGAGAATGCCACATTATATCTATTAGCTGAACGATTATTAAATAAAATTTTGGTGATGATTTTAAGGAAATGAGAGTCAAAATTAAATCCAGAAAAATGATCATAATTATAGAACCTTTTGTCCTTTGTGGCTAAAAATTAGGTGACATATGTTAATTGTCTTGCAGAAAATGCCCAAATGTTTATGGACAACAAAGTCCAATCCAGTAGAAACCAAAGTGCAAACATCTTTAGGTCTGTGTATAGCTGTTACGGGCTGAATTGTGTTTCCCCCCAAATTTCATATTTTGAAGCCTTAATCCCCATTTCCTCAGAATGTGACTGATTTGGAGACAGGGTCTTTACAGAGATAATTAGGTTAAAATTAGGTCATTAGGATTAGCCCTAAGCAATATGACTGCCCATATCCTTATCTCTAATCCAATAAAAAAAGGAAATTTGGATTCGAACTTATACACAGGGAACAAGATTTGAAAACACAGGGAAAGGATGGCCATCTGCAAGCCAAGAAGAGAGGGCTGGGACAGATCCTTCCCTCTCAGCTCTCAGAAGGAACCAACACTGCTGACCATTTTCACCTCAGACTTCCATTCTCCAGGGCTATGAAGCAATATAATTCTGTTATTTAAGCCAACCAATCTGTGCTATTTCATTTTGGCAGCCCTAGCAAACTGAATAGAACACTGAAAATTAGCTGTCTCTCTGCCAATCATTTGATCCCCATCTTTTTTTTGAATTATTATTTTTAATTGACACATAATAATTATACATATTTATGGGGTACAGTGTGCCACGGCTAATGTCTGAAGGGGAAAGAGTACAAACGGAGGCCCACATATCACTTAAGAAAGAGAAAATACTAACTAATTCATTCAAATCATTCTCTCATTTAGCACGAGTGAGATTGTTGCATAATGAATGTTTCCTAGTAATTTAAATGTTTAACAGTCACAAATCAAGCTAAAAATTGTTAAATACAAATGTTTTATCCTTTTGTGTTGACACAGTTTTATAATGACAATAATTTAAAAATATGTTTAGCCATGGTTATAATATGATTGAAAATTGGCAAAATGTCAGAAAAATGAATTTAATTATTATTGTGTAGATATGGGTGTTCTGTTGATGACCTAGCAAATTTGAGGTAATAAAATAAAGATGTATATTATATTTCATCAAATTCACTATGTCTTCATTTCAGCACAACCAATAATGGTATAACTATAATCAAGATTTTTTCTGATTTATGTCCTATTGTAATTAATTTTAAAGTATGCACAATTTGAACATATCTTCATCACAATATAAATTAAATAAAATGTAATTATTTCAAAGGGTATCCATTTTGCATACGTTACCATTAGAGTATAAATTAACTAGAATGTAAAAAATTAAAATTATTTTTATAGTTTTCTCTAAAATATGCAATGTCATCTGTTAAAATTAAAATACAGACTGCCACTTAAAACTAATAAAAACTAGAACCATAAATCTAAATTATTTAAATAAAGCTAACATTTTTGAAATTTAACTAATTATATATTTTAAAAATGAAACTTCACAATCCTTGTGATCAGTGCTGACATAGTTGCCCAAGTAAAGATCATACCTGTTGCATGTAAGATTTAGATATAGATAGAAAGATAGATGATAGATACATGCATACCCGAAAAGATAGATATAAATATATACAAGTTTAACAGTAATATGAATAGTTCAATATTGCAAATTATTCCTCAGTTGCCAAGTGAAACTGTGGTTAACACTGTGCAAAATTAACACACATTTTGGATCACAAATTGTATCCACAAATTAGAACATGAAGAGAAGACAATGGACACTCAGCACCACCAGGAACAATCCTTTATTATGCACCAATCTGTTTCATTCATGCTATTTGAAAGAAAATATTTGGCAAATGAATTAGTTTTCGTTTTTTCTTAACTGTTTCCACCACTCGTACTTTTTCTGCACTCAGAACCACTGTCCATGAACCCACATAATCGTGGTGTTCACGTATGGATGCCTTTTGTTCTAAGGGCGTAGGGCAATAGATTAGGAAAAGCATTTCCTTGGGGCTTGATTTGTGTTGGTCACATAGAAGATATTTAGGCTCACAGGCTGTGCTGTGACAGCACCGAATGCTAGACCCTGAGTTACAGAGGTGCTCACGCATTCTTCAATAAATATACATTTTTTGTGTGCCTGTAGTATGCATGGCCATATTTTTGCGTTTATTATCTGTGTGGCCCTCTAAAGAATGGGGTCCAGGGGAAAGGCCTGCCTCTCCTGCCCATATCTGAGGGTATGTAGTGGGTTGAATTTGTTAACCTAAATAACAAACGGGGAGAGGCTCTGTAAAAGAATAATGAGTTTAATTGGGAATATAACATTGTAATAGGAATGCACGTGACACAGTAAACTGTGTGTGTATTCAGGGAGGTAAAGGAAGAGAAAGGGTTTTGAAGGAAAAATGATGGAGGATTACATGATCATTTGGGGATACCTGTAATGGTGGTGATGCCAGATCATGGTTGGACAGCCAGATGCTGGACAGATGTCCTCACAGAACTATTTCTTGTGTAAGGTTACAATGGCCTTTGTGCAAGGCTGTGGTTTGCTGAGTC
This sequence comes from Galeopterus variegatus, assembly GCF_000696425.1. Classification (NCBI taxonomy): domain Eukaryota; kingdom Metazoa; phylum Chordata; class Mammalia; order Dermoptera; family Cynocephalidae; genus Galeopterus; species Galeopterus variegatus. The sequence continues at coordinate 84,163 of NW_007728286.1, read as the reverse complement.
CTTTGTAATAATCATGTTATCAGGCATTTGTGCATGAGAACCCTCCCTTGATGCCTTTCTGGCTCTATTTGTCACGGGTTTTTAACACAAACCATTTCATTTTGATTCTGACACCTTTCACAAATGGTGTCTCCCCCCAACTCATGTTCACCCAGAATCTCAGAATGTGACTTTATTTAGAAGTAAGGTTTTTACGTATGTAATGAATTGAAGATCTCCAGATAATACCATCCTGATTTAGGGCAGGCCTTAAATCCAGTGACTAGTGTCCTTAGAGGAGAGAACCCGAAGGAGGAAGAGAGACTGGATTCTTGTTGCCAAAAGCCAAGAAATGCCTGAGGACACCAGAAACTGGAAGAGGCAAGGAAGCTTCTTCCTTAGAGACTTCGGTGGAAGCATGGCCCTGCTGACACCTTGACTTCAGTCTTGTAGCTTCTAGAACTGTGAAAGAATAAATTCCTGTGGTTTTAAGGTACCCTGCATGTGGTACTGTGTTAGAGCAGCCCTGAGAAACTATTACAGGTGGGACTGGATACAGCCGATTTCTCTAACATTGACTCTTGTCTTTCAATAATGAGTAAAAATAACCTGAGAAATATTTTTCTTTCCCTGTACTGTAGTAATTGTTATATTAACATGATGGAATCCCATTATAGGTTCATACGATTTAATCAAATTCAACTTTTCAAAAAAGGAAAAAGAAGAAAAAAGAGAAAAGGAAGAGAAAACTGATCTTTTCAATAGTGTTGGCAAATGATTTGTTTACCACTCAATGAACATGTATACTATTCAGAATAAATTTCAGATTTTGAATATAAATCTGTGGTTCTCTATCAGTCTAGTTTCTTTATGCCTCCTACAATGTAAGCATCTATCCATCTACCTACCTACCATCTATATAACTAATAAAGCATGGTTCCTACATATGAACAAATTAATAATTCACTGGTGTGCAACCAGAGACAGCAATGTGTCCCAATATTGGGAGAAAAGACCCACCTGCACTGATATTAGTTATTACTATGTAACCCAGGAAAAGAATGTCAGTACTATGTGGCCAGGAGCTAAATATCATGCGCTGGACCTACCCTGTGAACATTCAAACACTTGTTTCCAAACTGACTAAAATAGTATAATTCAGAGATCCAGGCCTTATGGACTCTGCCACTGATGTTGGTAAAGTTGATTAACAGTTATTTTTATATTCTCACTGTATTGTGAGAATAAATAAAATATGTAGCTGTGGTTCTCAAAAGTTTCTTAAGATTATTCTTAGGCCATAATGTTTACAGGGAAAAATTATAAGGAAAAAATACACTCATAAATGTTTGAAAAATCTTGCACATATAAAACTTTATAAAATTGCCTAGTAATATTTAGCCTATGTTTTAACTTCCCTTTTATTTAGGTGGGAGACGGAACGCTCTTTGAAGAAATCTGTGTGATGGGCTGGTGAAGGTAACTGTCCTGAATTTCAACTCCTGAATTTCAACTTTCACCTTCAGGGAGGAGTGTTAGGTAAGTGTGGACGTGGATGTGTGAACTCCAGGATGGAGAAGAGGGAAATCTTCATTCATATTTATAGGCAGAAGCATCCGTTTGTTTAATAGGTCCTTCTTAAAAACTTTGATTCACAGATAGTGTATTATTTTTAATTTCTGAGGTAAATAATATTGGACTTTAACTTAAGATCACATGATTTGAAATTCAAGGATCCTAAGCTTAAATATGTCCCACAATTACTGGATGCCTGCTGTTGGGGGAAGTATTTAATATCTTCAGGTCTGAGCTTTGTTATTTATAATATGGCCAAAATAGCAGTTGCTTGTAGAATTCTTTTCGGGATTAATAAGATAGCTTCTATAAAGTTACTAGTACAGTGCCTGATGTAAAATATGTTCTGATCAAACGGAACCTAATGTTCTTTATCCTATTTCATAAAAATGCATGTCATATATATTATATATTGTACTTTTAATTTAAAATTTTAAAATAAGCACTGTTCATTAATAACAGGTATATTTTGAAATAATCCTCTGCCTGGAATGATTTTAGTTGGCACTGGTAACTGCTGCTACTGTTTTCACACAGCTTTGCTGCATTTACAAAATCTGGGGGACAGGAAAATCTCTGCATTTATTCACTCCCTGTCACGAGTACTTCCTTTTTTCTCTTTTCTGAATGTCTAAAATGTAAATCTATGGAAAACATTACCAGTAGGTAGCATGCCATTCCACACTCTTCCTTCTTTAAAGCAGTGGATATGAGTTTGTCCACAATGGAGAGCTTAACATACACTGTCTTAGAGTAGCAAAATGTAGTGTATTTGCAATAAGACAAATTAATTATTGTAGGTTCTAGTCTGTTCATTTTTAATTTCTTGTTGACAATCACTAGCACTTGCTGATTGTTCCTTGCATCTTGGGCAGACAGGATAAATGTTACAGGCTGTGTTCAGGGTGCAGTCTCAGGGGTGACCTCACTCTCCTGCAAGGAAAAGCAGTGGAGACAACCACAGTGTTTAGAAGGCTTACAGCAAATTATTTTCCGCTTAGTAGTCCTCATATTTAGGGTTCAGAAATCCAAGTAATACAGTTTACTGGTAAAGAAAGGGAATTAGGGTGGATTAGGATACAAATTCATGCAGTTTTCTCTCTTCTGTTGGTTGTGAGAAAGATAAAAAAAAACCAACCTTAAACAGTAGTTACCGACACACCCAGACTCTGCTCACATATTGTATAAATTTTCTGTCTTTCCAAGATCTTGATTCTAATAAGAATCTGATAAATATTATAAGATGTCAATGTTCTATTGTTTTTATTTAGAACCTAAATTAGGATTTTCTAATATTTTTAGGATTTCTTTTCTCTGTTTACTTAAGCAAGCAAGTAAGACCTTAAGCCCTTGGAATGTTTCTGAGCACTACGTCTTTTAAATGCCTTTAAATGACCCCTTACCTCAATCTCTCCTTTATACTTACATTACTAAAAATTTATTTCATAAAAAGTTACTAAGAATATGAAAAAAAGCCAAGATTATTTTATCTTTATTGTGTTTAAAATTAAGTAACTCAAAAACAAGCATAGTTCTTCACAACACAATTTGAGAACTGTGACATTGACTAGTCCCCATTTTGTACATGGTGGACCTGAAATTCCAGCAGGTTCATTCCTGCCTTCTGCTGCCTCTGAAAACACAGGTGTCAATATAATCAGAGAGGCAAAGCAGAGAACTGGGAGCAGGGGTAAGAGAACAGTCTTTTTTAAAAATGGTTTATACATATTCATCAGGCTCAGAGCTAAAGAGGACAGTCTTATTATTTGTCAGATTAATGCCATCTCCAATAGCCTAGGTGCTCTTCTTAATAAAATAATATCTTTTTTTCTTTTAATATGACTTAGCATTTATATAGCATATACTGTTATAACATACTGCAAATTTCTAGTTCAGTTCCCTTAAATGATTTACTTGTTTAATGCACCCAGATCAAAGAAACATACACTGCAGGGCAACAGGTGCTTATGAGAGCCTTGAGGGGAATACATCCATCAGAATGTCATTATGCATTACATATATATTATTTATTTATTTTTTCCTTCTGGTCCTGAGATAGAGTAAGCATCAGCAACCCAGAGGTAATGCTTTTTCAGGATGCTTCTATATTCTGAGTAGTTTTTGCCAAAGCATCAAAGCAATTGTGGCTATGACCTCCTTTATATACTTTATATATAACATACTATTTAGCTAATATGAAAATGAAGAAATAGAGCCACAGAAACTCACTTTATTCATTGCCTCTCCCACATCTAAACATACATTTTAAAATAATATCACTATATTCTGGAGCACACCTCCCCCAGCCTCCACTTATACTTTGTGTTTCACTAGTAGCAAGTGGGACAACCACATCATACTACATATTTTCTCAATGCATCATGAAGAAAGACCCATGAGATATAACTTTATGCAGGTTTTCCTTGTGACAAAAATGCAATGTGCTAACAACCCTTAAAATTTCTCATTTCCTTCATCAAAGATAATGGTTTTGTGATTTTACATGGCAGGGGTTGGGGGGTATGCAGCATAAAGAAGGTAAGACCATTCTGAATGGATTATGAAATAATTCTCTATGGTAAATAAAGACCCATATAATTCTTTCCTTCCTTATATTAAGATTCCTCCCCCTTTAGAAAAAGATGCCTTAGTATAAATACGGTTTTTGGCTTTACTTTTTGTTTTTTTTTTTTTTTGGTAGGCCGACTGGAATGGGAAACTGAACCCTTGACCCTGGTGTTACAAGGCTGTGCTCCATAATCAACTGAGTTAACTGGACAGCCTGACTTTACTCTAAGAGCTGACATGAGCCATAAATATTTTTTTTTTCAGTAAGCAAATGTGATAAAGGGATTAATGAAGCCAAATATTGTTGAGTGCTGGGGATATGGGCTTCAGCTGTGAGATAGGTCGGTAGATTCCCTGTGTGTTTCTATTTCCTTTCTCCAAGTATGTACATCTGCTTATTGTACTTTATTACTAGTTAGGAAATGTCAGTAAGCATGTATTTGGCAAAGTGAGTACATGTTCTTCCCAGTGTAGTTTGGCTCTGAACAATATTCTTATTAGATCCCCAGTGCACAGGGCTGTGGAGCAGGCTGCTGAAAGGATATGGAGGTAGTGCCTGGTTAGTAATCTGAGTCAAAGATTGTATCAATCAGGATTTTTTTTTTTTAATTACTGGTATCAAAGTCCAACTGAAATTAGCTTGAGCAAATAAAAGTGGTTTATTGGTTCTGTTTTGTTTTTCATTTTTTTCTCCTGGGCAGCTGGCTGATACTGGGATCTGAACCCTTGACGTTGGTGTTATCAGCACCATGCTCTGAGTGAGCTAACCAGCCAGCCTGGTTTGTTGGTTCTTGTAACCAAAATGCAGGTAGCATAAGCACAGAGCTAGTCTTAGAGATGTTGGAGACCTTGGAGGCCATCACCTTCAAAATTCTCTACCTTTCTGTTGTGACTGGCTTTATTTTTTACTGATGCAAATGGGTTTTCTCTATGTGTGTTGGGAACTCCTAAGTCACATTCCTCTAGCTTTGTAATTTGAGAAGAAAGCAGTTCTTTTGCTCCCAGTCCTAGTTGGTAAATGCCCTGGTGCTGTGTTTCCTTAGCCAATTACTTCTCACTTCCTGGGTTCTAACTGAAGAGAATAAATGGTAACAAATGTTAGGACAACTGGGATCAGTACATAAGGTCAACCACTCCTACACAGTGGGCCGATTGTAGAACAGGTCTACTCTTCCCTCAAATCGGTGAGCTGTCCCAGTGTACGGATATGTTGAGAGAGAAAATTGCTGCTATTTGGCAAGGTAGTGGTAGTTCTCTAAGAGGGCTGGTCAAAGGTAAATGAAATCCAGGTAACAGGTACAGAGTTCCTCATAGGAATTTTGGCCTGGATTTGTTTCTGCTAGAGAGTGAAAGACCACAAACATGAGAGTTTGTGTGAGATGGGCATTAGAAAACTAAAAGTGTAGGGAGGATTGGAATGTCTGGCTGAAGAAAATGCCCTATATCATGAGAGTTCAAGCCAGACCAGTGGCAGTCTGCAATCCTGTTTGCCTGTATTCAGTGACCCTCCTTGCAGCAGGATTAGAAATCTTTGCCCTGATGAACTCAGTGTGGCCAATGGAAGGGGAGTAGAGGCAGTGTGAGTCTCTTCTGGGCAGACGTGTGAGAACCAGCACATGCACACTATACTCTTTTCTCTGCCATTGTGAACTTAGAAGCATGTATTGTGATGTGGAGTCTTCATTAGCCTATGTTTCTGAATGATTACAGCAAGCAGAGCCTGCTTGCCCACCCTTGAGGCACATGTTGAGTGAGCAGAAAATAAACTTTGTTGTTTTGAGCCACTGATTTTTAGGGGTTTTGCCACAGAATAATCAACCCTATCCTACTGACACAAAGGACCTAGTGTAAAAGCCTCCAAAGAGCCCTGAAAAGCACCCCTGAGACCCAGCTTAAAACATCTGCCAGTCCCAGAGAATAGGGCCAGGTACCTGCCCAGGAAGAATTCTCTTCTGTTTCTTCATCATTCCACCTCTGCCCCCTTCCAAGAAAACCATGGCTGGAAAAAAGGAGATGATGGAAATGTACTGGTGCTTGTAATTTTGATTATTGTCTGGGACCTAGTAATCTATGTATTGAATTGAGCTAGTGTTTGCAACTTAATGTGATCATGGGCTGTTTATTGCCTGAAAGTGACCAGAAAAGACAGGAGCCTGCCAGATCCAGTGGCAAGGCAAAAACTTTTCTCTATCTGCCCGACTACTAAAGAACAAAAATAAACTAAGCAAATTGAAACAAACAAGATAACCCCAAATTTCCATTCATGGCACAGAATTATAGGAGAGTGGAAAACAACTTAAAAAATTAGAATCTTAAGTATATCTTATGTATTGTGCTTGTTTAACATACCAGCTACATAAATAAATCAAGACAGCTGATTTTAAAAGTTTTAAAGTTTTAAATGACTTCAGAACCAAAGTTTATTTTTAAATACAAATGAATGGATGGCACTTATATCTTACTTTTATACATAAGAACAAAATTAGATATTCAATTTCAAACATTAAGTGGTGGTTTGTTTTTTTGTCTTTGTCACCGGGTGAATTGTGCAGTAGAAGGAGGCTGAAATACAAAGATTTGTGGTGGGAAGAATTAACCCCAGTTTTAAGCGCAATACCGAGAGCCTGACACACTTTTGCAACCTTGCCATCTACTGAAATGCCTTGTAATCTTGGGCAATTCTCCTAACTTTCTGTATTCCAGTTTTCTCATCTATTAAATGAGGGTAGCTCTGACTCCTCAGGTTTATGTGAGGAATTATCTAATTGATGTCTGTAAAAGTCTTGAAAATCTGAAGTGCTCCATATATATTAAGTGGTACACACATCTCTGTGGAAATTACAGATTGCGAAAATTTGAAAACTTTACACCCTCATTTCTCCAAAATAGTAATGATCATGCTCTAAATAGGGAGTATCATATAATTGTCCCAGAAATTAAAAAAAAAAAAATAGATCTTAAAAGCTGAAAATTTGGCTTATACTCACATTGATGATTTTTCAGATATTTAGTCAAGTCAAAATAAAAACATGCAGTGCATATTTGTAATAATACTGGTATAAATTTCAAAGAGCTTACTACATATTTATTACTTTAATTGAACCACACAATTGTAGGTTAGGAAAAAACCTTAGCCAACATCTAATTTAGTTCCATTTTCCTCCTTTTTCCAAGTGTGTAATCTGAGGTCATAAGAGGCTCAATAACTTTTAAAATTATCACACAGATAATTCATCTGATACTCTAATAAATCCTCTGAGATAGGTAGGGAATTTTATTTATCCTCATTTTCTAAAAAATCTGGTTCAAAATATTTTGCAAGTTTTAGACAAAAGTCTCAGTTTTGAATAAAGAAACAGTGAGGTGAATTGGCTTGAATGTAGGATTATGGGCAGAATTGGCAGGGGAAGCCCAGATTTTTTGATTATTAATTCTGGTGTTCTTTCCACTCCACTTAGGTGCAATTAATCCTTCCTGTCATGTTAGGCTTCCAAATTGAGGTCTAAACTGTGTACCCTGCAGTTTAGGTTTATATCACATATCTCAGGGCTGGTAGAGTTTGACAGGAAAAATAAATGACTGGCTTTGTCTAGGTTGGCACTAGGAGAGTAAGATCCCTCAGCTGTTGGAAAATGACTTTTAGTTTAACCAGACAGATCTTTGGAGTGCAATCAATTGATTTGAAGAGTATGGGGTGTGTAGTTGAAGGACAATTGGGTGCCTTGAGGAGGTGCTTACAGTTTCTGTCCCTATTCTCTTTGGTCCTGTATCTGAGACTTAAAGGGAAAGGAGCTATGAGAAACCAACTACAGCAGCAAGAGTAATAATGAGGTCACCGTTTCCTGATGAAGACTAGAAGACAGATGTCCAAAGGCTCAATCTGGTGTGTAAAATGTGCTTCTTTCTTTTCTCATAGGTGCAGAGAGAGTTGGAATGACCAGAGCTGGAATGACCAGGGTGGAGAAGAGAGAAGCATTGTTAGGTATGTGGATTACTCAGATGTGGATAGTGACTTGTGCATATTCCACTTAGACTAAGTACTAAGAATGGATTGGCAGGCACCGGACACTATATATCATAGACAGAATCCATAGCAACTGGGAAACAGGGAAGTCATGTGGGAAAACAGGAGACAGAAATCTGTGGAACACCGTATAGACCACTCCACCTCCTTACTCCCACTTTGATGCAAAGACAAGGTTGTGAAGGACTGCAGTCCTAATGACTAAGTCAGTGGAAGGGACCCAGAGAATCACAGCTCGTCCACGTTTGCACCGCCGTGAAGTACTGAAAGCCTGTTGTACCTCTAGGGATGCTAATGTGGGTGGTGTGTTGATGCTGATAATATAATGATGAAATGATGTCTGTTTTCATTCATCAGCAGAAATTTCAATTAAAGTAACAATCATTTTTTAAAAACCCTAACCATTGTCTTATCTTTCATAGCATTTTGTGAGACTGACTAAAGATGAACACTAGGGAGATGAAGATGGATTAATGCTCTGAGCAGTCTCCACAACCCTCCAGTTCACAGGCAGTCTTACTCCTTGCTGAACTTTCCATCAGTTACTTTTCGGTTTTTAAGCCATCCTTACTCTCCTGTGTGGGGCCTATCGAGATGGATGGTGTGTACTTGGAGGAAGAAGACTAGAGTGAGGAATGAAAGTTAGAGTGAGGAACGTAGAAAGGTGAACCTGTTCTGTGATGCAGCACCATGGCCCAACTCTGAAGGAAGCATATGCTATAGGTTCACTAATGTTATTTGCTCAGTGTATTTCTAAATTATTAAATTTTTGTTTGTTTCTTTTCCAGAAATGAAGTAGAGATCAAAATGTTCCCCGCTGGTTACAAGCGTGCTTCTTTACCATTGTGCTCCCCACTTCTGGCCACCTCTTTGACCCATCCATCTTCCAAAAACATGTTTAAGGCTGTAATTAGGGTAATTAATGTTAAGAAATATTCTTTCATTAAGAAAAAATATTCATTGTAACACTTTTTCTTTATGCATTACTGCACTCTCTATATAACACGGCCATTAAGTGACCAATTAGTCATCAATTACTTTCAAATAAAATGTTATTGTATTTTTATATCACGTAGCTATATTTTCAAATATGCATATTCACATTTATTATTGGAAACATGCAACCGGTACTCTAACTCTAGGTATTAATAACTTTGTGCACATTTTTCAAAATCTTTTTCTTTGTGTAGAAAGCCAAACCTCTAAAACAAGTATATTCTCAAGGGCTCTATAACCTGTTAAAGCATTACAGGACCATCAAAAACCAAAGGAGTGCTGCAGTTGCCCAGAGTCATTGTAAGGTTGTTGCTTAAATTAAACTTATTTCTTAGTACTTGGGGGGAAAAATAACACAAATTTAAATCAGATGAGTCATTGTGCATTTTAATAAAATGTTTTTACAAAATATGAAAATATAAATCAAGTAAAATATCCTGAATACTGTATGATCAACAATAAACAGGGATCCTCGAAGGATTTAGTGTTTTATGCTGTGCCTACCGGCCAAAGAACAGGTACCTAACATGTTAGAGACTTTATAGGTTATACCATAAGATATGGTTTGAACTCATACTTTACCTGAATCCATGCAATTATACAGTGCTTTATAATTGTCTTTTATTCTCTATGAATTTTAGTTACAAATCACTCTGCCTCACCTGAATTCAAATAATTTCAGACTTGACCCAAGCCATCTTCTTATGAGCCATCTTCTCAGGCTCAAATATCTGAAATTTCTACCATTAAACTCATTCTTTTAGGATAAGCTGATGGTTCCTTTTAAAATGTGAATATATTATCTGGAAAGGGTAACAAATTAACATATTAAATTCATTATCAATATGCGATTTTATTGTTGTATGGGCAGCCTCCATTCATTTTCCTCCAATTTCATGTGTCCCCACCTAAGAAGCAACTCTGCTTCCAGTCTTGCTGCCTTTGACTGCTCATGGGGGTGATAGTTTCCACCCAGAGTGAAAGGAATGTGTAAACAAAGTGGTGAAGCAGCACCCCATGCCCCGTTCCTTCAAGGCCGAACTGGCCATACAAAGCATGTAAAATTAAAACTGACCACTGACAGGAGGAAGAAGAGCACACGTAGGGAAGCTTCAGACCACAGATATCTGCTTAGGGAGGGCAAGCCCAGGTTGGATACTATCGAACGAGACCCCAAACAGCTATGTGGACACCATGAAAATGCCAAGTGCCTGCAAGAGGAACCCCAAGTGGGTTGGGGCCAGGAGAGGGAGATGACAAAGCAACTGAATGCACTTTACAGTTTTGAGCTTTTCTTTTAGTAGACACCAGAGATTTAACAGAACCAGGTGGAAGAAGGAGACAAGGGATCTAAAATACTTATAGGCTTGATAAGACTTGGATGGTTTAAAGAAGGAGGTGGAGAAAATGGAGGCTAGACTGGAGGGAGGGGTATTAGCAAGAAAGTGGGTCTTAATAGCATTTTGGAGGAGGCAATGATGTCAGCAGCGCAGGTGTGGATTCAGCCTAGATACCCTGTTCTGGTGGGTAAATGCATACTTTCTTTTTACACAGCTGGGTTAAATTACTTCCCCTAGGTCATTCAATTAATCACTTGGAGAGCAAGGAATAGAATCCAGCTCTCAAGGCTCTCATTTTACATCTGGAGCAGGCAAACCAGACTTCTCCTTTCTGAAACACCTCCTCATATTTGAAAAAAATCTTTTGCAAATTAATGAAGTTTTGAGCTCTTTTACAGAGAATTGTGAAATCCCTTTACTAATCGTGTGATTTAAAACTAGGTTAGTGTTAGCATGTAAAAACACTATAAATTGCTTTTTGGTTTAGCTTTCATTCAAGAATTTAAAATATCTGTCAAAATTACTTTGATCCTTGCCACCCACCCCCACCCCGCCACCCCGATTTCAAGCTATTATTCTGGGGAGCTTAAAAAAATGAGTTACAGATCTGAGAAAGCAGCGTGTGCAGAACCTAACTGCTGCATGACTGATTGTGTGATATATTGCTCTTTTCACTAATAACCACAAAGCAGGTAGAGGCATGGCAGACTAATTTGGTTTATATGTCCAGCTGTAAGGCTAGACACTGCATCATTCTTTTCAGAAACCAGTGACTTTAGGCATGTGGAACTCGTAGTCATGACAACAATAAACCAGCTTTGAGTCTGAGTTTCAGCTCAGAAACTGCCTTGTCTCCATTACTTCCTGCTCATGACCTGACTTTTCTTACTCTCTGGGGCTGGGGGCTGGGGATTTATGAAAGATCTATTGAACAGAGCTCCAGTATATGTTTAATGCTTAAAATGTCTGGGCTGAAAGTTTTGCTTGCACAGATGGCTGAAGGCTGGAAGGAGGATAGATCAATCATTATTATAGCTAATGACATGGTTATAAGGGTATACACAAAGGTGAGCTGATTTGGAAAATGGGAAAAGGCGATGTGAAAAGAGTGACTTGGAAGCCTTTCTTTGAATAACATAAATGTAGCTATCACAAATAAACTGTTCTTTTAAACACACAAGGGAATTATACTATAGCTCTGAGAGGACCTATCCAAAGAGTGCAATGAAGAATAATTAAACTAAAATTAGTACATCAAGTTGAGTGACTGTGTGTGTTTATGTAGTTTTAAAATCTGATAAACAATAAACAGATGCTCATGGAAAAATCCACACCTGATCATTTTTGTGTTCCGTGTGTTTAATGGATTTAATAGTGAATACTTTCAGAAACAGCATAGCTTAGTGACAAGAGTATGATACCACTGGGTTCAATGGACTCTATTAAATATCAGCTGTAATATTGGGAAGTTATCTAACTATACAAAGTCTCTGGGTACTCAGCTATAAAGAGAAATTATATGATTTGCACTGCAGGGTTGTCAAGAGATGAAATGAGATAATGGAGGGAAAACACTTAGTGTGGTGCCTAGGATACAGTAAACACTCAGTTTAACAGGTAGCTGCCAATGTTGATTCTATTACTGTTGTTGCTGGTAGGTTTGCCATTAATTGACTTTGTCTTATCATTAATTGAAATCTCTCTTCATGTCAGTATAATGGTTAAACTCCTTATTGTTACAGAGACATGATCATAGAGACTGGGAGACTTTTTTTCCTTCTGGAGAGATGTTTTCTGACTTTCCTATTTTCCTTGTAGAATCTGAATTGTAAGGATGGCTAGAGGAGGCAAGAAGGGAAGGGCATGAATTACAAACATAAAGGATGGCATGTCTGGAGACTTTTGTGCCTTTTTACTACCTGTTTTTTTTCTATAGGAAGTGAGAAATTTCAGCATTGATTTTGTTTCCCATTCCTTAGTACGCTGACCTGGTTCTGAATGACTACCTTTTTTAAAGCTACTATTTTCCAGCAACTTATCCTCCCAGTCAGTAGGCAGAGAAATAAGACTTGGATCAAACCTTAGATAGAAGCCAAATGCTGCATTTCTTTTCTATTTACTGAGAAATTGAATGATTTACTTTCCCAGAGATCAGCTTCATGATTTCATGATCATGTGGTTAAATGTCTTAGTAGCTGAGACTGCCTGGAGGCCAATTTTCCTCCATGACCTTATATGGTATGGATCACCTAGTAGAAATAAGAGAGGGTACATTCAGTTAGTAAGTTATAATTTGAGAAATCATGAATCACAAGCTGATTAAGTATTATTATCAGTTTAATGGTGTCACAAATAATTGAATTCCTCTTTTCATTGTCCCCAGACTGTGCAATGTAAGATTGTTTTCTGAGATTCAAAATCAGATTACATTTTTCTCTTAGAAAGTTTATGAGAGAAATTTTTGCATATTCTTCATCAGCATGAAAGAGTTAATATCCCTCCAGAAAAAAGAAAAAATATATTACTTTTCTATGATAATATTAATTTTATATATTTAATAATTAAATGTGGGATAATTAATATGAAAAATGTAAACACTAGCAAATTAGACATTTGAAAGTACAAAATAAATATACATAATTACTGTATTTCAGAAAAGGTATAATTGAATGAATAACTTTTCTGGATATCACAAGTGTTATTAAAAGGTATAATTGTGTTATAGACCCAAGGTCAAGGGTTTGGATCCCTGAACAGGCCAGCTGCCAAAAAAAAAAAAAAAATGTAATTACATACTTGGACTATTACAATAGCATTACTATAGAAACAATATTTTTTCATACAAATGGGCTTACTATGATAGTTTTTCACCATCTTTTAATTAAATTTACATTAAAATATAGCCAAAGTTTGGAAGATTTATTGTTCTTTCACAATATCTCATAATTTCATAAATATTGGTTCTAATGTCTCCAAATTTTGAAGGGGATTTTAAAAAGTACAGGTTGGTTTTCCCTAAGTTAGACTGTTTAGTCTATGTAAACGATAAATCTTTTGAAGATTCAAAGTCTTTAAACATGCCCAGAGAAAACAATTGTCTTCCTGGAATATTTGTGTCTCTTCAATTGCTATATTTTTGTTATTGTTCACAAATGTTGCTGATAAAGGCATTTCAAGTAAGGGAATTGAAACAATAGAAAAATAAATCTTTTCCTTAATATGTAACAGAAGGCTGATTCATCAAATGTGGCTTACTGTTTATGTGCTTGATGTGCTCAACAGCAGAGAGCTCCAGATTTTCTGGGTGGACATAAAGAAATATTCATGACAAAAGGCCAGATTCTTCCCCTTAGAATTCTCTCTGGATCTCTTTCAAGCACCACAGCAGAACTGGTATTCAGGAGTACAAATATAGATGTAGCCAAAGCTTGATTACTTCTTTTTTTTTAAAGATCCAAGTTTTTACTAAGTACCATAAATCAATTAATTTATAGATACTTAAAATCCAAGTTCTTCAGTAGCAGCCAATTTTCTTAACTTGGGTTGGAAATAAGAACAACATATTATCTAGTTTGCAACAAACTTTCTGCAAAGTTAAAGATGCTAATTGCAAAGATTCATCATAATTCACTGTCAAGATCTGACATAAAATAGCTGGGCTGATTTATTTGTAGTTAAGGTAGGTATATACAGACAGTCCCTACTGGTTCGACTTAACGATTTTTCAGCTTTACCATGGTGCAAAAGCAATACGCGTCTAGTAGAAACTGTGCTTTGAATTTTGAATTTTGATCTTTTCTTGGGCTTATTATATTCTCTTGTGATGCTGGGCAGCAGCAGCAAGTCACAGCTCTTGGTCAGCCAGGCAATCATGAGGGTAAACAACCAATACTGTCCTGTACAGTGTATTTCATGCAGTACATGAGATATTCGATGCTTATGATGAACTAGGTTTTGGGTTAGATGATTTTGACCAACTGCAGGCTAATGTAGGTGTTCTGTGCATGTTTAAGGTAGGCTAGGCTAAGCTATGGTGTCTGGTAGGTTAGGTTACTTTTGACTTATATTTTCAATTTATGATAGGTTTTATCTGGATGTAACCCCATCATAAGTCAAGGAGCATTTGCATTGGGATATCATTTAATGTTCACTCATCTTTTACCAAAGACATTATTTATGTATTATTATTATTATCATACTCTGAAAAATTTCAAATGATTTTGTTTATTTTTATTGTTTACCTGTCTAGTGTTATCACTGTTAAATGTGAAAAAGATGGTTTTTCTTTTTTTCCTTTCCTTCTTACTGACCTTATCTTTTACATATTCTGATTATTCTTGAACCAGTAGCTTAAGGATAGATGCAAAAGTGATGAGAGTTTGATTTAACTTTGGCTTTTATTATCAGATACCCACAAGGAAATAAAGCTTTGATCTACTTCCTTGGAAAGTTAATCCCAGTGATTATGTGGAGATGTGTGCAGTGTTAGCTACAGGGATATACATCTTTAATCTCTTGGTGTTGAATACTTAATCCAGTTCAGATTCTTGGCAAGGAGATTTAAAGAAAGAACAAAATAATTACACTCTTCATGGGCTTTGTTTTCTGGAATGAATATTTGCTAGTAGTTCTGCTGGCTTTTAAAGTTTAATGGGAATGCTTAGAAAAATAGATTTGTGTTTACTTACAGTGATGTAAAAATTGATGATTTTTGTGGTCTCAACAGGTAAATTAAAAGTATGTCTATTAACTATGGGGCAGTTTAGGTGGGTTTTTTATTTTGACTTGTTTATCTTGGCAGAGTGAAGGCTAAACAGAGAATATGCTATTTCTAGTGGAATAATTTAATTATCCTAGAACTGGAACTACTCATTAAAAAGTGCTATTTTTTCTTTTTAAATAAAGACTTTATATGCTGGTGTAGGCCATAAAATGCCCACTAAATTTAAATATAACACAACTTCATTAGAAAATATCATTAAACCAAACACATTCACTTTAAAAAATGCTACCCCATTTTAGTGAGAAAATATGAATTAGGTTATAATATATTTAAGTCAATTTTATTAGATAACTTATTTGTTCAGATAATATATATTATCTTTCAATTTATATTACACATTGTAACTTATAGCTATTTGCCAAAAAAGGAAAATAGAAAATAACCAGATCTCATCAACCTTACATAAACATTTAACATTTATGATGTTTTAATGTAGTAGATATATAATTAATGTACAGATAATAATGTAGTAGATAATTAATGTATAGATAATAATAATGCAGTAGATATACAAGTTAGCATATGTACTTATTTGTATTAAAAATGTGAAGTGCTAGCAAAATGAATAACATCATTTGATTATTTGTGCTAAATCTTCACTCTCAATTAAAAGAAGTTGTAAACAGACCTGTTTAATTCTGACATCAGAACAAGAAGGAGTAAAATTTTGCACAGATCTCACTCATTTTTAATTTAATAATTCATAGTTTTAAACAGGTTGACATGGAAAATCAATATTTGTATAATTTTACTTTTGCTTGAAGTAATTTTTGGTATATATATTAGCAGTTTGGTAGTAACTCAAATTCAGCCATCTACATTAATTCGCCACAAACAGAGGTGGCCTTTCCCCTTCCTTCCTTCCTTCCTTAGTAGTGTAGCTCTTGTTCCTTCTGTGATTGAAGCCCCCAAATTTTGTGACCTTTTTTATTATCTTGTAAAACCCATGTTTCAAATGAGGTAAAATTTAATCTTCATTATTGTGTCTTGGTAATGAATAGAATGGCAACTAGGCAATGTTGAATAAAGTTTCTGTGTCATGTGGGAGAAGACATGTTTCATTTTACATCTTATCAAAATGTACTTTCTAAGGAATTCCTGTAACACTCCCTCAAAAATGTGTCTTGGTTTCCATGTTTCCAAAGTTTTCATAGAACTTCTAAAGATTTTTCAGTGTAGGCACATATAAATTAAGAATATATACTTGAGGCTGCATTTTAATTGACCTTTCCAAAGGAAGAATGCAACCAGGTGTTTAAGTTGTGCTAGATTTATTTTGCTTTTTAATTAAATTTATGGAATGTTCTGGCATTAGACAGACAAAGTACAAATTATGTTTGTAATCAGCTCTAAATATTCCTTATCTTATATATCTTTGCTTCCTGTGCTTTTTGTACTCTGTTCAATGGCAATTTTTAGAGTTGAGTGACCTTGGAACTTCTGAATTTAGTATTTAAGAACTTTCCCAAGACTAGAGAGAATAAAATCCTCAAGCAGAACCTTTCACTCAACATAAAACCCTCTCTTCAATTTTTTTCTTTGAAGCTAATCTTAAAATTGTAGGTGATACCTGGCTGAGGCAAAATCATTCTCTTTTGTCCTGATCATGCTCACAGCTATTGGGTATGCAACATGTGTGGAAAGTGTGTGTTGGGTATAGGGGAGAAAAGGGAGCTGATAGGAAATGGAATTTTCACGTGTGAACAGGAGAAACAAATTGACAGGTAATGCTCATTCCTGGACAATGCATGTTTCTTCAACTTAAAAAAAATAATTTAATAGATTAGGTGAGTGTCAATCTATGCCACTGAGCTTTCTGGAGTCACAACTTATAGTGGTGATTTGGGTATTTTTATTCTTGCAGCCTGGATACCGCAAAATCTTTATTGTGCATAGAGTTTCAGGTCAACTCTACAAGAATTTAGATCAGTGTCACTCAGAGTGGGCTCCAAGAACCTATGTGGGTCCCAGAACTGTTTGCTACTGACTCATGATGAGATAAGGAGTTAGGGCCAAAATGTCAATCAACCAGGTTGCTAAGCACACTGTTTAGTTCACCTGATATTTTTTAGGCAGCAAGACTTTCCTGGTTATTTCCTGGAGTACTAGTAACAAACAGTTCAAAGACAGGTTACTTTGAGTAGCAATTATTTAGAGCTTTCAGATTTGATATTATTGTTAAATATGCGGAAACAAATAAGTACTTGATGTGAAAAATGAATGTTTGCTGATATAATTGAACAGCAGCCTGGGGGAACAGAGTGAGGCAGAGAACCTGGGTCTTGGTTTAGACTCTTCCACTAACCAGGAAATCATTTAATCACTTGAGTTTCCTCGTTTGCAAAATGAACTGGAATTGTTTTATATTAAATATTGTAATGAATTGTTACAAATTTAAAGGAACTGAACACACAGAAGCATCACAATGTCACATCTAGACTCATGTTGTTAGCATATGAAAATTGACTATTGATTAAATAAGAGGATAAGACACCCACACAACTCTAATTCCTGGAATATTTTCTACCTTTAAATACACACTTTGGTATTGCAAGAAATCTTTTTCTTGTGGCCATAGTGTGTCTTCATTGCTTGTAATAATGCTCTGGAATTCAACCTGTGAGTTGAAAAATATACTTTCGCAAAAAATCTCATTTATTTCCATGTCACCTTTATGAGGAACCATGACAACTTCCAATTTCTCTTTTGTACAAAGCCACAAGACCTAGTGACCTTTAATCTTTGTGAGAATACATTTAGAGTTGACAACAGTTTTTGCACTGCTATGTACAGTAAAACCTTACTCATTTACTCACTTTTCTCATGACAAAAAAATAGGTATTGCAGGTATTTCAGTGATAGTTAAAACAGGATCCTTTGCACAGATGAGCAAAACCAAAGTGTGTATAAAAGGAAAGTCATATTGCTAGAAATAGAAATGGCATTTCAAGTGAATTATTTTGGGAAAGGCTGGTTACGTTATCAAAAATTAACATATCTGGATTTGTTTATTCTTATTAAACAGACTCACTCAGTGGTCAACAAATGTAATCCTAATTTGGAAAGGGGAAGACTTTTTCCAGCATATGTTTGTGTGTGTGTGTGTGTGTGTGTGTGTGTGTGTGTGTGTGTTGGCATTATTGTCCTTATCCTCTCTCTGCCCCTCTCGGTAATCTGTCAGCATCTTCTGGATTTAGTGCACTGGAACCTCTTTTTAGCCTTCTGGATGCCTCCACAATATAGTAATATCTAGTATTGCAATAATTCCTTTTCTCCCTAATTCTGTACATATAATATTCTGTAAGCAAAGTTGACTGATCTCTTCTCTTACACCACACCCCCGTTCCTTTGCTCTTATTTTTCCATCTATAGTCTTTCACCTAAATTGCCCAATTACTCTTTTCCAATTCAAATTTGAAGTTAGCAAGCTGTTATAGGTTTTGTTCACTGCTGTATTTCGGTAGGGTAGGTGCTCAAATAAATATTTGTTTAATTGAATTGTTGAAATGCAATCTGCCAGGAGCTGGGCTATTTGCTTCTTTCTCCATATCTATTTCTTGACACTTCAGTTGGATGTGATTGCTATGTCCTTTGGGTTCACATAGCAGCTTCTTTAAACCTGTCTTGCAACATTTATCACTTAGCTTTGTATTAAAAACACAGGCTTTGTTGTCAGACAGAGAGAAACTCAAACTCTGGCTCCTACCTAGCTGTATAATCTTGAACAAATTGTTTAATTTCTCAAGGACCCATTTTTTCTGTTTAGTGAGGATGATCATGTTTACCTCATTAAGGCTTGGTGAAGATTACATGGTATAATATATATGCGCAGTGTTTTGCTTTTAGTAAGCATTTAATAATAATAATAGCAAAGACTTTTAAAACACTTACATGCTAGGCACTGGAAGCAGGCAAGGAGCATACCCAGGGTCCTAAGCAGGAGCTGAGGGCAGCCCCCTTGACCTATAAGCAGGCAAGGAGCATGCCCAGGGTACTAGGCAGGAACCAAGGGCAGCACCCCCCCCCCCAAAAGCAGGCAAGGAGTATACATCAGGTCCCTGGCAGGAGCTGAGGGCAGCTCCCTCCATCTGGAAGCAGGCAAGGGGTGTGCCCAAGGTCCTAGGCAGGAGCCAAGGACAGCATCCCCTGCCTGGAAGCATTCAAGAGAGCACACTTGCCATCCTAGGCCAGGAGCCAAGGGCAGCATCCCCTTCCTGGAAGCAGACAAGGAGCATGCTTGGGGTCCTACTCAGGAGCAGAGGGCAGTCCTCTTCACCTGGAAGCAGGGAATGAACACACCAAAAACACCACTTCTGTATGGGTGGCACACCATAGCCACTGCCTTAGCCACAACTGCTGCAAAAGTGTCTAGAGGCCACAGCAGTAGCCACAGCCACTGTGCAGGCAGCCTGCCAGACAATCAATTGCACTGACACAAGGAGAGTCACCAGCAGAGACCAGAAAAAGAAGAGGACATCTTTCTCCTCAAAGCCCACTCCAGAGTAATAGAAGAAGCAACAGCTTTACCAGATGACCTGACATCAACATAGAGATAATAGAAATATAAAAACCCAAGATGATATGACACCACAAAAAGAATACAGCATTCCCAAATATCAGACCTTATAGAGCAGAAAACCCTTGAAATAACTGAAAAGGAATTCTGAGCAGCAATCTTAAGGCAACTCACTGAGATATGAGAAGACTCAGTTAGATGACACAATGATACAAGAAAAAAAATCCAAGATATGAAGGAGGAAATTTACAAAGAGATTAATACCTTAAAAAAATGTAGCAGAACTCATGGGATTGAAAGGTTCACTCAATGAAATAAAAAACACAACCAAGAGCTTAAGCAGCAGGCTAGAACAAGCATAAGAAGGAATTTCTGATATTGAAGATAGTCTTTTTCAAAATACCCCAAGTGGACCAAAAAAAGAGAAAAGAATTTATAAAAATGAAGAAATTCTAAGAGAGCTAGCAGACAACCTTAACCATACAAACATTCAAATCATGGGTGTTTCAGAATGAGAGGAGAAAGGAAAAGGCATAGAAAACCTATTCAACAAAATAATAACAGAAAACTTCCCAAGTATAGGGAGAGACATGGACCTTCAGATCCATGAGGTTCAGAGATCTGAAAACAGATTCAACCCCAAAAGATCCTCTCTAAGGCACATTATATCAAACTGGCAAAGCTCAAAGACAAAGATAAAATCCTAAAAGCAGTAAAAGTGTCAAGTCACATACAAGGGAGCCCCCATCAGACTAACAGCAGACTTCTCAACAGAAACTCTACAGGCCAGAAGAAAATGGGATGATATATTCAATACTAAAAGAAAAAAAAAAAAAAAGCAGCCAGCCAAGAATATTATACCCAACAAGGCTATCCTTTGCAAATGAGGGAGAAATTGTGTAATTGTGTATTAACTAGACAAAAACTGAAGGATTTCACCAACACATGACCAGCCCTGCAAGAAATCCACTA
Source organism: Galeopterus variegatus (assembly GCF_000696425.1). Taxonomy (NCBI): domain Eukaryota; kingdom Metazoa; phylum Chordata; class Mammalia; order Dermoptera; family Cynocephalidae; genus Galeopterus; species Galeopterus variegatus. The sequence continues at coordinate 63,410 of NW_007728286.1, read as the reverse complement.
GGGAGTCCCTGCATCTGGAATTTGATAATTACTATCATGAATACACAAGAAACAACAACACCCATTGGTAGAACAAAAATACAAATGAGAGAGAGAAAGAAACTAAATCTTACCACCACAAAAATCCATTAACGACAACAAAACAGAAGCAAACAAACTCTCAGTCTCTTTGGAAGATGACAGGGAAACATTTTTCTAAAACTAGTACGTAAAAGAGAAGAAAGAATCAGGTACCTATCCTGTCTTTCCTATATGAATTGTTCCTCAGGGTAACCATAAATAGCTGAGGAGAGAAGATTTCTTCCTACTGAATTATCACAGCTAGTAAATAAAGAGGGAATAAAATAATTAGAATATGATATTTTGCAAAACTCTACTGAAGTAATAAATCTAGCAAATGACCATCAATGACTGCTAATGTCACAGAGAATCAATAAGGCATAATGGGCCTCCTGCAGTAAGAACATATACCTCTGAAGCCAAGTCTAACTTGAGTGAGTTCAAGCCTCAGGATCCAGCAACCAATCATCAGGAAGTTCAGGGGACAGCACAACATGTTAAATGATAGTATTGGACGGAGCCAGCAAATCCAGACCTTGGGAAACTTTATAGGATAAAGGGGAAAAAAATAGATGAAGGGGGAACCTATAGACTAAAAGGAATTTAAGAGGCAGCTGACATAGCAACCAATGCAACAAGCAGAACTTGTTTGAATCCTGATGTAAACAAATCAATTGTAAGAAAGAGAGGGAGAGAGAGAGAATTGGAAAAATGTAAACATATTTAATGTTTGATTACATTAAGACTATTTTTTATTTTTAAAATATGAAAATTTGAGTAAATGACATCTTAAAATAAACATTTAAAAATTAAAAAAAACAAATTATGTACATACATTAACTCATTTGTTCCTCACAACAACACAATGAAACAGGCACTATTCTCCCTGTTTTACACATAAGGGAACTAAGGTATGGAAGGGTTAATTATCTTTCCAAATACACAGACCTGGCAGGACGTAGAGTCAGGATTAAAGCCAGGGTGTCTAGCATATGCATTTAACCACTCTGCTATGCAGCCTCTCAGTACTTGTGGATTGTTCTCACCTTCTGATTGTTAGGAAGAGAATAACGTAATGGAAATAGTTATAAAACCTGAATGCTGCTCCTGGGTTATCAGCAGCCGTCTGCTCTTAGGTGCATCCTTCATTCCCTTCAGGCCTCAGTTCTACAAAACGAAAGAGGTGAGAAGCAAACAGCTGCTCCTTGTCTTCCCAGCATCCTTTGCTCTTGGGGATTGCCCCTCTCCCAGTCTAGTCCAGAAGAATTGTCAGTCACATGGCCACCAGCTCCCCCACTGCAGTGCTTCCAGAGTTTTCCATATCCCCAAACACAGGGATTGGTCCAAGGTTGAGCATAGAAACTAAGAAGAATTAGTACACTGCATATATGTAAATTGTATGGAATCAGGGAAAAGCTGGCCTTTTTCATTTTCAAAATACATAAACTGAAATAATCATGAAGGCATAAAGCTTCCTGGGACTATCTCTGCCATCACACGGAGAGAATCTGCTTGAGACTGAATCCAACACAAGGAAAGCAGAGGTGAAATTGGGGTTTGGGTGGAAGGGGTGGGGGAGAGGGAGAATATGACAAGAATGACCATTATGACAATTATTTTGGTAACTGGGTTCAGTTACATCTGGTCAGTCTACCTCTATACTTTATAGTTTTATGATCCAAAAATATACTTTTTTCCCCTTACACTAGTTTGAGTTGGCTTTCTCTCACTTATTAGAGGAAAAAGTTCTTATTCACACAGACTTAAGGAGATTCTCTCCCTTCTAATTACAACATTCTATAACCATAAGTTTTCTTATATCTCTGCAGTCCTAAAGAAATATGTTTTTTGAAAAAGCAGATAATAAGTATTCCTTAAAATAAATTGAATTGTTCAACCTGCAGTCCAGGTTGCAAATATATATACCTGGGATCAGGAGCATAAATTTCATATAACTTTTATAGGTTCCTGTGATTGACTACTCTGACAATGATCTAAAATTATTTAAAGCCAGTGTTTTATTGGCTTAGAGATTGTTCCTAAATCAGCTGACATCTCCTAAACCTTGTTTGAAGAGCCAGCTCTGACTAGAGGGATGCAAATTAAAGAGTAGCTTGCTAGGTGCAGGATGAATCTGTTCCTGATATCAACAAGCAAAACAAAAGATGAAATTGTTGAGGGATAAGTAAGATGTAAAGGGAATTTCCAACCATCACCCCTGTACAATAATAAAGGGTCAGAAAATTCAAAGGGACTCTGGGAAGGAAAGAACAGAATGGCTCCCTCATTCAAGATTATATCCACTCTATGTTAGATCCATCTATACTCACACATATGCTCACCCCCACCACAATTTCATATTCATAAAGATGAACAGATATTAAGATGCAATGTTTGAGCAACACATAAGGATATTAAAAAACTGCTTTCAATTTGATAAATATGTGCATATATATACCTACTGCTTCTTAAATCCAAATGTATTTATATACTTAGAACCACATGGAGTGATTCCCTCGGCAATCATCCACAAATTGAACCCTGCGAAAGGGAAGCAAGCTTTCGTAAATCCCTTTTATGTGCCAGGAAGTATGCTAAATGCTTTATGCATTATCTCATAATCCTCTCAACAGAGATATGAGACAAATAATATCATCACCCCCATTTTACAGATGGGGAAATTGAGATTTAGAAAGCTCAAATAACTTTCTCAAAGTCTCTCACCTAGTAAGCAGTGCAAGTCTTTCTGGCTTTAAATGCTCACCTTTAATCACCATGCTATCCTGCCTCTCCCAGATCTAATTAGTTTTAATGACAAAAATACAGACATATTGTTTGCCCAACAAAAGAGGGAGTAAATAGCTGAGCCAAGATAGTGTAATATTGTGGGAATGAGACAGAGGGAGTAGGTATATGGTACGTGGGGCAGGGGATCAAGTTATAAATATTTAGGAAGTTGATATTGGAAAAAAAATAAGACTAAGACACATATTTCCTTCCCCAAAGTGATAAATCCTTTCCATTTACTGTGACTCAGTTCATTTCATGTAAATTCTATGTTTAACATGAACTCATAGTTTCATAGCTCAAACCTGCTTGGCTGCTAGCATCATCCTTAGAGCTCCGCCAGCCAAAAAGAAAGCAGTACTGCCTGCAACAGCAAGGCAGTGCATGCTACAGCCTGCCAGATGGAGCTGCTGAAATCTAGCTGCAGATTTAGTGTTTCCTGTAGAGGCTTTCTGAAAAGAAAAGTTCCCAGATTGTTTGCATATGACTAGCTTATGTTTCCATGATGCCTTGAACCATGGCTTTTTAGGGGTCATTTCATATCATAAACATTGTCCTGACTCTATAGGGAATCTATTGCATTCACACAGCCATGCTTATGGAAACAATGACATTTGATTTTTAAGTGGAAAATATATTGCTTATTATTAACTTATAAAAAAAGACTTTTTCAAGTCACGCAAAAGATTAGGGCAGTGTTTGGTGCAATGCTCATACATTTATTGAGGTGATAGAGACAAGGTAATGCTTGCTGCTGAGATAAAACTTTAAAAGCCTTGGAAATGTGGGAGGTCTTTGTAAGAGTGAGCAAGGAAGTCCACTTAGCACAACACACACAGTATTAGCTGCTCACATCTGTCTGTGGCTCAAGCAGAAATAGTGATGGAGTCTCTTAGAGCTAGCGATTGATTCCCAATGTCCTCATCCCCAGGAGCTGTATAAGCTTCGGGGAATAGGTTCAGTGTAACTGTGCATGTGGCTCCTTTTTATGATATCAATTGAAGAGGTGATTCAACAATACCGAACCTTGAATTTTTGGCTCAATCATTTCTTTAAAACTTCAGAAGATACAATATTTCCTTATACCTAGCTTAATGTATTTGTTACTTAAGCTTCTGCAATGAATGGGGATATGGCATTTTTACCCAGCAAGTGTGTTGATATATAAAAACATTATACTTTATTTTTTATCAATAAAATTTACAGAAATCTTTCTATATATTAGGTATACAATATATTTAACTCTCAATTTTGACATTCATTACATTTTATCTCTTTGTTTATTACTGTCTCCCTTTACTAGAATGTAAGCAGCACAAGGGGAAGGAGTTTTATCTGTTTACCGACTCCTAAATCCTAAAAACCCACCATTATGCGTATTTCAGCTAAGTTTTTAACAGATATGTTTCACACTAATGAGCAGGGACTATGTTAGTTGTTTTACAGGCATATTTTTTGAATCTTCATATCAACCCATATAAATATGTTATGTTTCCATTTCCATTTTACTGGTAAGGAAAATGAGGCTTTGAGAATTTTTTTTGTCTTTTTTGTCTTTTTTTTTTTCCGTGTCCGGCAACGGATCGCAACCCTCAGTGTCGCCCCCGTACCGGACCGGGACTGGCAACGGGATCGCAACCCTCGGCGTTGCCCCCGCACCTCGCTCAGCCAGTGAGCAGGAACCGGTCTGTATGTGGGATCCGAACCCTTGGCGGGAGCGCCGCCGCACTTCCCAAGCGGCGCACTAGCGCAGTGCGCCACCGGGCCGGCCCGAGGTTTTGAGAATTTAAATAAGTTTATCAAGGCCATATAGCAGATAAATTGCAAAACGTGGGTTCAATTATAGGACTCTGACTCCAAACTCCATGTTCCTGATCTCTGGTGTATGCTCTCTCCTGAGCAATTCTACATAAAGTCTGAGTCCACATGACTTAAATAGCTGGCCCTCTTCTGGATAACGGAAGTCTCAGTGGGGAGGAGTGGGGTTATCAGGGTCCCTAGAATTACAGTTATGTTTGTCATCGGACAAAATCATATTTTGATGGAGTTTCTGGAATCCATTGCTTTCTTTTCCCTCTGTCAGAAAGCTAAGAAAGAGGTCACCACTTTGGGGTTTTTTTCTTCACACACCAGATAGACAAGAAGCATATATGTAGATGAATGAACCAGGCTTGCTGTGAAACATTAAGAAATCATTCATAGTTCTGTCTCTCAATTTACTCATCTGCTTGAATGTGTCTTGTGTTCTTGTAAATGTGCAGGGATGAACAGGGCATGTTTGTGGTTTGGGTTTAAATGGGAAGGGGAGAAGAGAAGAGGGTTGAAGAAAAAACAAGGTAAATAAAGATGATAATTGCCTCTGACACTGGGGAAGAATAAAGTTATAAAAGCAAATACTAAAACTGACATATTCATAACAAGTTATTATGGAAAAGTTCACCATAACACTGGTACCAGGTGGTGCAATCTAGTCTTCCTAGAACCTTGGGGTCCTGGGCTTTCCACCAGCCACAAGCTGCTGTCATGGTGACCTGCGCATTAGTCTTAGGCCCCTGGTCATTCTCCTTTACCCCTTGGACTTTTGTTCATGGCTTTGCATCACTTATAGGCTAAGTCTGAGAGATGCTTCAGACATATTAAAGCACATACAGGTTAAGATAAAAAAAAAATATGTAGCCACTAACTACCATGCTTTTCCTATGCAAGAGGAATCTTGCCTTGAATTCCATGTTGAAAACTTCTGAAGAAGATTCACCAATGAAGAATAGATGCTTAGTACCTTTGATCCTCTCTTTGGCCAAGACATAGCTTGAATATTATCTGTGCCCTTTTAGTTTATGCAACCTAAACTGAATAATTTAAAGTTTTTTGTTGAGAACGGTGATCTGAAAATGGGTGTGTGGTTGGGGCGTGGAGATGGGAAATGAAAAGAGTGGACATAAGAAGGTTATGTTTTTTGCTTCAAATTATATTTCCAGAGACTTATAACACTTTTATTGATAGCAGAGCACTGTCACTGTCAGCACTCTGCCCATTATTGGGGGGCTTTAAAAAATACTTATATTTGGGTCCATCCCAAACAAATTAAATCAGAATCTCTGGGAATGAGGCTTGGGTGTTGAAATTTTGTAAAAGCTTCCCAGGTGATTCAAACAGGCAGCTACAGGTGAGCACCTAGCTGGAGTAGAATAAGGATTGCAGGCTTTAGAGTCTGGTAGGTCTGTGTTTGAATTTCAGATATGCCATTTTTTGTGCTAAGTAACATTGGGGAAGTTTTGAAGCTTCCTGAACTCATGTTCATACCTTGTGAAATGGAGGCAGTGTGCCTTCATCAGAGGATCATTTTAAAGATAAAACGAGAAAACATATGTGATGTATCTAGCACAGTGCTTAGCATATAATTGGCGTTAAATAAATTAGGGCTATTATCACTATCATCATCATTATTAGGCTTGGAAAAGACCATCATTTCTATATGTAAACACCGATAGTAATAGAGAAGAGCAGGCACCCACTGGAGACCACTCCAGCCATCTGCTCTTTGTCAGATGGAATATTGCACTATGATTATTTCCAGTGCTCCGTCTACGTTTGAACCATGATGCTGCAATGATTGAAACTATCCTGATAGGTTTCTACTAATGGATAAAGAGTTCTCAATGTTAAAACACTTCTTCCAACATTTAGATTTAGTTTATTCATTTTAATGCCTATTCCACTATTCTTTTTGTTGCACTCTTCCAATATGCTGAAAAATTTTAAAGCATCTAAATTCTTCTATTGTGGATTTTTCTTCATCTTCCTTTGGCAAGATCAAAAACTAATTTTTCTCAGTAGTGCTTTCAAAATAGATAAGAAGCCATTTTTGGTCTTTGAAACACAACTGGCTCTTGAATCCATTGCCACAGACTCGACCTTCCTTTATATAAACCAGCCATTTCATTAGCTGCGGAGTTAGACTGGATTCAGTCCATCAAAAAAAACTGGTAAAAATCCAAAGTACCATTAATTGTGGATGAGACTAACTGGAATGATGAACAGTCTTGCACAAAATTAATGCCCATATGACGGTTGAATCGAGAGGCAATGCTCTACTGTTTAACAGAAGCAAAGGAATTTTTCTAACAATGAATTATGTACTTAAAATCTAAAACTTTGTCAAGGAGAAGGGTTAATACCCATTTTCCATATTCTAGGAAGGCAGATGCATTACAACTTTGATAGATGTCACCAACATTCTTACAGGCTCTGCTTTTTGGACTCATTTATGACTTGTGCCTAAGGAGCCCAACGGCTTAGTTACATGCACTTCTTTAGCTTAGGGTCCACCTCTCAAAGCTCTTTCTAATGTTTTGCTTTTCTTGGTTACTAGCCTGGTTCTAATCTTCATTCCCTTTGCATCTTTATCTTTAGTCTCTGCATCTGCCACTACATCCCACGCAATGAATCCAGATAACTCTCTTGGTCCTTTTATCCCCCTATTCACAAACCTTTAATAACTCCTTGCATTTCTAATGAGGTCCAAGTCACGTGAACAAGCGAGAAGAGTTCTACTTACTTGAGTTTGGGCACAAACAGATCTAGGTTTGGGTTCTGGCTCTTAGCTATGTAAGGTGAGGATATTATTCTTCTCTCAGCCTGTTTTATCTTCTGTAAAATAAGGATAAAAATAACCACCTTAGAGTTCAAATAAGCATTAAATGCAATAACTTCTGCAAATCATCTAATACAGCATCTGGCTCCCAATGAAAGCTCAACTAAAATCAGTCACCTTCTCTGACTCTGATTCTAGACTTGGGCTATTTTTCCAGTGCTGTCTCCTACTACAATGCCCCTCTGTGCCTCACACATCCTTGTCTCCCATCCCTGTCTATCACTGTACACATATGTCTTCCATCCTCTTGCTCCTGTGGCTTTATTCATCTGTATATTTACATGGTTCTCATTGCCATAAATGCCTTATTGTTAGTTTCTAACCAGCTCTTACGTTCTCTGAGATTCCCAGTCAAAATTAGTCTCCAACTCCCTACTCACAGCCCTTGTCATACCTTCACTGTGATCTTTCCATCCTGCCTTGAGTTCCATTCCATGCTGGAGTCTGCATCTACCTCCTCCACCTGATTATGAGCTTATTAAGGCCAGTGGAAGGGACTTTTCTCCTTGTACCTGCCTGTCTCCACCACATCTTCCTGAGGGCCTCGTAGGACTTCTTGAAAAGGAAATACTCAAAAAATTTAGTGAATATATTAATTATTTTACAAATTCATTGTGCGAGTATTGTTGAAACTATAAAACCTTGACATATGTAAGATGGTGATACTATTATTATTGATTATATAACTAGAAAAATTAACCAAGCCCATCAAATCCCAAAGTAATACTATGAATTGCCTTGGAAGCTGTTATAACAGCTTTTAACAGGCCCTGGGGACTAAAGTATACCCAGCAAGCTCTCAGCAACACGACACTCAACAACACTAAGATTAAGGCAGTAGAAGAAAAAGCAAAGGGCAAAATGTTGAGATGCAAGCTAAAGTAGCCATGACCCACGAGTATGGCTAATTAAGTCACACTTAGTCTGGCCCAGGGAAGCCTGGAGGACACTCTTCTTGTCATTCTTACTGTTCTCATTGGCTAGTAGAGAAGAATAAACAGAGGAGAGGAATTCTGAACTTAACACAAACCAATACTACATCTGCCTCTCTAGCTTGTATTAGATATGCCTTTCCTTCCTCTTGTTTATCTATGTAGATAGTGTGTACAGTAGTCCCTTCCCTTACTTGTGGCTTTGCTTTCCCTGGTTTCAGTTACCTGTGTTCTGAAAGAATTAAATGGAAAATTCCAAAAATAAACAATTCACAAATTTTAAATTGCACTCCGTTCTGAGTAGCATGCTGAGATCTCGTGCCATCCCCTCCACCCTGCCTGGGACGTGAATCATCCCTTTGTCCAGCATCTCCACGCTGTTCCCACCCATTGGTCACTTAGGAGCTTTCTTGGTTATCAGACTGCACTTGCTCAAGTAACTCTTATTTTACTTAAAGATGGGCCACAAAGTGCAAGAGTAATGATGCTGGCATATTGTTATAATTGTTTTATTTTATTATCAGTTATTGTTAATTTCTTACTGTGCCTCATTTACCCATATAAATTAGACTTTATCGTAGTATGTATGTATAAGAAAAAACATAGTACACATGGGGTTTGGTACTATCCACACTTTCAGGAATCCACTGGGGGTCTTGGAATGTATTCCCTTCAGACAAGGGGGGATTACTGTACTGACTATGTATCATGTTTCTCTGTCATACTTTAATTCATTTAATGATGACCTTTGGTTTCTCTATTTAAAAATAAAAATATTGAAAAAATGACAATTTTTCAATGTTTCCACAGTCACTCACAAGTTTTTTTCTGAATATTTCATTCATATTTAGCCGATGGGTGACCAGGCAGCCTGGTTTGCCAGGGTCTGAGGGGCTTCCTGGGACATAGGATAGCATGAAAACTGGGGCAGTGTCTGGGAAACTGGAAGATTTAGCACCATACTAAAGGATTTTTCATCTTTTCAAAGAGAAATATAAAATATTGTTTTTTTCCACAAGATTCTTGCAATCTAGTTGAGAAAATAGAATGCATGAAACCAAATTCAGGACAAGAGTGAGAGAAATCTAGCATAAATGTGTGTTACAGAAAATAAGGGAAGCAGTGTTTTAAAAGGGGAGTGGGAGGGGGATGAGAAGGGGAAAGCTTCTTTGCAAAAAATGAGCCTAGACTGAGAATGCTCAGACAGGACGGAAGCTTACAAACTGAAGAGGAGAGAGATGAGGGGTAAACAGAAAAGATGTGTGAGTATGAAAGAGCGAGAATTGCAGCAGCCTGGCCTGAGGCTGGTGGGAGTGAGCTGGGGTGCTGCAGAGATGTGTGGTGGATTCAAACTGTAAGTCTGACAAGTGCACAATTTGGGGTAAATTTTTTCCGGCCTTCCAACATTTGCTTGAATAATTGAACAGTGGCTGCAGTTAAGGTTTACATTTGATTGCTCAAATTTCTCAGAAGGATAATTGATGCTTCTTGTGGAATAAACCAACATAAGTGCTACTAAAGCACATACACGTTTAAATGGTGTGAACTGCTGTGCAGTGAGTCACAGGGAGAGACAGCAGCTATCATGAAATGTTTTTTGTGTTGAAATACTCCATAGCTAAACCAAAGTGATGGAAGAAAGAAGTTTCAGCAAAGAAGATAAATAACTGCGCTTTCCAAATAGAGCTTGCTCTTTATCTGATATTGGCAGCCCCAAATATTTGGCTTACAGAAAGCACCCTTGCCATGTGTTTCCTTGCTCCTCTGCAATTTTATGTGCTTCCAATTTAGCAGCTGCATTATTTTGCTAATCCTTCTCAGTTAACATACTTCCTTCATCATCCAAGGAACTGAAATGGAAGAGGAAGTTACATGGGAATGACATTCCACCTTTGCTGAAGAACAATTTTTCTGTCCAAAATTCAAGAGGAAGAATGTGAGTTTTTTTTTTCTTTTCTTCATTTGTTGCCAGTCTCTACTTAAAATTCAGATAAACGGCATTTTCTGTGACTGGTTTTGCTTTAATGTGAACTCTGTAGCACATTTTCTTTATAGCACTCCTTCCGTTCCTCAAATGCAAGCCCTGGTACACAGAGGGAAAGAGAACATTGCTTTTCAGAGCAAACAGGCCTCGCTTAGCAGACCCCTTGCCCATAGAAAGCCCACCCCCAGGAGGAAATCAGATCCTTGGGCGAAAGAGGTGAAGAAAACAGAGCAGCTGTTAAAACATTGAGTCTGTTTTTCCCCTCAACCCCTGCCGGTCCCCTTGCTTTCCAGCCCCCTCCTGCCCCCGTGATCTTTTTCTTTTCCATACTTGGGCTTGTGTGCTGGAAACGCAGGACCCTCAGCGTGGAGCAAGCACATGAACGAGGACATTCCCCCACCGCATCCTCACATCCGTCTCCGCCTCCCCACCCTCCTCACCACATTCCTGGAGGATAGTCGCAAGATTGATTGGATGATTTTTTGGCAGCTATTTGCAGAGCCTGCAGCCACAGCTTGGTTTAATTAGGGAATCAGAGCGTTTCTTTTATGTAGGTCACATCAGGTTTTGATTCCAGATCTCATATAGCTACAACCTTTCTAGAAAGTCAGAAATACATTGTAACAATGGGAAGATTTTTTTAAAAAGAAGGGGGGATTTTTTGATAATTTTTACCAAAGTTGTGTATGTTAGTGTAGTTCTTGTCGTTTTCTTTTTTTTCTAATTATCAGAATAAAAGTGGTGTTCCTCTTTTTTCCCATGAAACTCCTGTTCCCATGAGGCACATATAGTGAGCACATATTGTAACATTATTAGCTGGGAACTGGGGGTGGTGGGAGGGTTGATGGTCGTTTCCTTGCTGCTTTGTGCTTTTGTACCTGAAAGATTTAACGGGTTTTCTTTCTGTGGAATCTAATACTAAAGAATCTATTTGGGGAGGATGTAAAAAACAATTACCCAATTAATCTTTAAGATGTTGTTAGAAATAAATACAAGGTAGTAAGAGAGATGGCAGGCTGGGCATTATAATGACACTACATGAACTGAAACCCCAAATTAAGTATTCTCAGATCATAGGCGGCCCTCAGGAAACCTTGTCTAAAGAATTTATGATGTACAAAGAATACTGCTTGGCAGGTAGCCAAGGAAAAACCACTGATGATTATGAAAGTCTTAAATGATCTACATGAATTCTGGGATTCTCTCAGGAAAAAAAAAAAATCCAAGCTATTACTATTTGCCTTTTAGAAATTTGTTGTAATTAGGGCATGATTCTAATTAAAATTGTTCTTCAGGTACCATGTTTTATGGGTACTTCTGCCTATAGGAAATTTGAAATTTTAGCAGTCAAATAAAACAAATACTAAATATTCAAATATTAAAAAGCAAGACAACCACTTTAAACATTACCTTCAAAAATCATATTTTCACAGTATGTGTCGTCCAGGCAATGCACACAACCAACTAATGTGACTTCATGTAATCTGCCACCCACTGATAATTAATTAGGCTACTCAGCAAGTGTCATTGCAAATAAGTGCACATTACAGGCTCTCAGGAGTGTGAAGCAGTGTCCTGTTTACATTTCCTGGGTGGTTAAATGAAGAGCAGTGTGGAACGCTGACGTGAAATACGAGGAGGCATTGCAAGTCGTGCACCTCTCAGTGTTGAGCGGGGTTGTTATCCCTCAAAGGCTGCAGGTCCAATCAATTTCAGATTGTTAAAAGCAGCTGGAAGGAGATGTCTGTCAATGCAGGAGATGTCTCTGTTGGAGAAACTCACAGATTCTTGGGCTCATTATTTTCAGAATGAAACGGGAACTACAGCTGTCTTGTTCTGATACATTTGATTAAACTGCTAAACTAGGGTCAGAAAGAGATTGAGGAACCTTCATGAGTTTCCGAGCCACTGGTTGTGTGTTATCCTGACTTTCCAAACTTCCTATTGGGCTGGAAGTATCACAATAATAGGACTTGCCGTGAGATCTCTGGTATGGTCAGTGTTGGAACCACATCCCTGAAACCACCTGCCTCAGGATATTTTACTCTTGTTCTCCTTGCCTGTGACTCTCACCTCAATACATAATATCCAAGGAAGAATAAAATGAGTTCATTATGGTTTCGAATTACCCGAGGCAGGAACTCTGCCTTTACCTGTCAGAGGAGGAGTTAGCACTGGTACCAAATACATAGAAAAGGTTGAGTTTGTCTGTCTCCAAATCAAATTTAAGTTGCCAAAGGTCTCTTGGCTGCAATCTTAAATCCTTTAAGCAAAGGTGTCTTGCCTCTAGCTCTTGAATCACTCTGCCTTTACTAAATTCATTCTGTGGCATACAGAGTTCCATATTTTTGTTGTGGCTGGAGTTAAACCACAGACTCTCTCAAATTTGCAGCTGGTGGAAATCAGTACACCTAAATTTAAAAAAAAAAAAATCCACAGTGTATTCTACAGAGCTGCAATGCCCCATCCTGTCTGCTCTGCCTGTAGGGGAGAAACTCATCTGGGTTTATGGGGGTCAACTGTAACAAATGGAAACAATGTTTATACTTTTCTTTATCACTGTTCTAAACACATGAAAAACTTTAAAGACCATATATGCCAGTAGAAATATTGACCATGCAAATTTTATTTCATTTCCTCATTAGGCCTCTTACAATCTATAGTAAATAAAATACAAGACTTAAAGTTGCTGCCATTTTTATCAAATTGCTCAGTTAAGCCAATTATCTTTGTGGCTGTAAAGGTGAGTTAGTAACATCCTCTTTACTGTGATATGTAGGTTATCTACCATATTATACACTTAAATAGCAACAAATATTTTTCAGCCATTAGAATCATAATGAAAATAATCAGTTAGAGTTATCTGTATATCTATCTGCCTGTATAAATTTCACTGATTCCTTATATTATCAAGACGATGCAATAATTTATAAAGCATGTACAGTACAGATCATGTCTTAACTCTTCATAACTTCTCATAAAGGTATTGATGAAGCCTTACCTAGAACTAATCAAAGGAAAAAAAATATCCCTGATTTGGTCTGTGTTCTCTTTTTTCACCATCGGTTTGTCATGGCTTACTCTGCTTTTCTACATTGCCTTTCATTCACGCCCCATGTGGTCTGCGTGCAGTGGTCGTTTCCCTGGGCAAGGTATTTAATAAATATTGCAGAAGAATCTCAGGACCTGACACTGCAATTGTTCAAAGTAAGATGGAGTCTTTGTCAACCATCTTTTTAAAGGAGGTTTGCATGTTTCTAATATATTCTGAATACTAGCTCAAGTTCTTATTGCACAAACAGAATGTAAGTCTTCTCTTAAGAATTGCAGGTGTGTGTGTATGTGTGTTTGGGTGTGGTGTTGTGTGAATTTGAATTGTGTTTCAGTGATGGAGAGAGTTTACAAATCTGATTTGTGTTGGAAGGAGAGAGGCATAACCTAAAAATTTTTCTTCCCCTTATATAAAAATAATGAATGCTAGAACTTTCTACAAATCGATATTAAACTTCTTGAGTTTTAGGTTTTTGCATGCCTTTAATTGTGTTGGTGACAATTACCATTAGGATGAAAAACATTTGACCTACAAAGTAGGCTAATGGATTTTTTTATAGAAAGAAATGAAGTTAGGCTGGAGTCTCCACATTATAGCTTCAGTTGGGGGGGAAATCACCTTAAAGTGCTTCTCTGAGTACAGAAAATGGTGCTGTGCGTGGTGGTCGGAGTGCAGGAGGTTAGACATGCTTCACGGTTTCTTTCCTTATCACACATTTCGGGGCCTCCATGTTATCAGTGAATCACAGTGTCTGTTGGCAGGTAGTAGAGGCTCAAATTGAAAAGACTGCAAATAGGAAGAGATGAACTATTGATACTGTATTTTCTTTAGCTTCCCTCTTTATTTGATAATCCACGAAATGATTACAACCTAGATGTGAAGCAGTAAATACTCTCCTTTAGCCCATTCTATATCCATAAAAAGCCTTTGTTGATTAGGGCCTCGGGAAAAGGCCTTTAGTATTTAAATGCCTGTATTCTGACCCCACTGAAGAGTCAGCTTCGTCTCCAGCTGGCTATGGCATCCTTGGAAAAGAAATTAATTCCTGTCAAATTTTCCCTCTGGGTCTTCCAACCAGTACTCTATCACAAACAATGACCTATTTTTCTTTAGCATCTGTTGGTAGAATTCTTTAAGATGCCTTTGTAACTGAATCTTAGCTCCAACAGTTATGACTTTTCATGATTTGTGATGAAGCTGAACTCCAAGTTGAAAATGTAAGTGAGAGAGCTAACTAAATATTTAAACACCTATCTGACTCCATGACAACGTTGTTTTTAGAAGAAAGAAACCTTTAGCTTGCTCTATTTTTATAGTGTTCCTGATGGCAAAAGTTAAACACATACAGTTTCCCATACTGTATCTACTATTTGGGAGTAGCTGTCAGGCAATCAAAGTTAGAATACTTTAGGCACAAAGGAATAAGGTGAGAAAAACCACAATTTGAAATGAACAGAAAATGTACCAGTGAATGTAGTGGCTCTCGCATATTCAAAGGTCTTAATCACCAGCGACCCAATAAAAAAGTTCTGCACAAGGTAGGTATGAAAAAGCTAGAGGAAAGAGTTCAAACATGAATTATGCCAGCTCTAGTAAGAGTCAAAGTAAGCTATTCCAGGGAAAACAAAACAAAACAAAAAACCAATAGATTGCTTGCTTTTGAGATGCTTATCCTTCTTTAAAATATATTTTCATGCCTAATTAATTGCTTTTCAAAAACTTCATATGCCTAAGATATCATCCACTCCTGGACATTTTAAATTTTAGTTCTTGAAATGGAGTCTAAAAATATTGTAATATGTGCAAAAATGATAAAAACAATGTTTTGCAGCAAATACTAGGTGCAGTATGTTAGAGGCTTTCCAAGTGTTTGCATATGCAGTCTCACAGCTCTTCTAGGAGGTAGGTGGTACTATGACATTAGAGATGAAACATTGGGTCACAGAGAGGGACATTGAATTTGAACATGTTTATCTAATGATAGATCCCAAAGTCCTAACTTACAGGTTTGTTATAAATCATTTGGTAATGTGATATGCTTCAAATACAGTAGTTATTTCTAATAGTGGTTTATGTCATCTTTGGGAGTACTAAAAAGAAAATATCCCAGATGATTATTTGTTCTGAGTTTTTTTCCCTGAATCAACCAGTAACTTCCAGTTACTGTGTTAGGACTTCATTCAGTTAGTCAGTTATTAAATATCCACTTTTTCCTTCCTTGGTTCTGTGCTTTCCTCCCACAGTCTTGGTGAAGGAAATCCGGGACTTTAGTGATTGTAATAATCATAAATTATCACAAACATAATGAACTTAAGTTGCCCATCTCTTTGGGCCATGCATAGAGGGGGAGCATAACTTCCTATGCCTTACATGTGGGCTGTGCCCAGTGACTTCCTTCCAAAGAGCACAGTATGGAAAGCGGGGGAGGGGAAGAGTAACTCTAGAGTAGAGAAACCTGACTACCACAGCCAGATTATCAAGGTTAACATCAACAGGATAAGTCATGTTGACAGTATGTGCCCTTGATATGACATGATGAAAATGGGATGTTGCCTCTGTTGTCTTCTGGTGAAAAACACATTGTCCTAGTTTAATCATGAGAAAAACAGGAAAATCCCAATTGAGGGACATTCTACAAAATACTTGACTAGTACTCCTCAAAACTATCAAGGTCATCAAAAACAGGGAAAGACTGAGAAACTATCACAGCCAAGAGGAGTCTAAGGAAACCTGATGACTAAACATTATCTTTTATGAGATCCTGGAACAGAAAAAGGATATTAGGTAAAAATTAAAGAAATCTGAATAAAGTATGGACTTTAGTTAGTAATAACGCATCAATATGAAGTCATTAATTGTGATAAATGTTGTACCATACTAATATCAGAAGTTAATAATAGGGGAAAGTGGGTGTGGGGAATACTGGAACTCTCTCTACCAGCTTTGTGATTATATATATATATATATATTTTTTTTTTTTTTTTTTTGAAAAATTGAAAACTGCTCTAAAAATTTATTTTTTGAAAGATACTGGGGGGGGCCGGCCCGGTGGCGCACTGCTACAGTGCGCCGCTTGGGAAGCGCGGCGGCGCTCCCTCCGAGGGTTCGGATCCCACATACAGACCGGCCGCTCACTGGCAACACCGAGGGTTGCGATCCCGTAGCCGGTCCCAGTCCAGTACGGGTGCAACAGTGAGGGTTGCGATCCGTTGCTGGTCACGAAAAAAGACAAAAAAAAAAAAAAAAAAAAAAAAAAAAAAAAAAAGATACTGGGAAAAATCGGTAACACAATGATTTTAAACATTTATTGATTTTGATGCCTCTATAGTCACATATTTTTTAAAATTTCTTTCCCAAATGTGATAATTCCATTAGACAGTCTGAAGAGAAAATTTGCTTATTCATTCACTGTTAATGAGCGAATATTGGATCATCATCATAATAATAACACCTAGCCTTTAATAAGTGTTTATTATTTTCCAGACAATGTGCTCAAAATTTGGCTTACATCATCATCTCGTTCAGTTCTCAAAACTACGTTATGAGCTAGATGTTATTATTGTCCTTATTTTTATAGTTGAAGAATCTGTAGCTTAGAGGAGCTAGACATCTTTTTAAAGGTTATTTGGCCAGGGTGTGAGTATAAGCAGCCTGTCTATCATCTCCATACTTTTTGATACTTTATCAGGTATCAGGTACTATGGCTTTCTCCCTTATAATCCAGCCTCACGTAGGTACGCATTCTAGGATAAAAGAAGGAAGTCACAAAGAAGGGGTGCCACATATATCAGTAAAGCACAACTCCCCCCCAAATTCCCAGCAGATTTTTATGAATATGTTATTGTCAGATTGCTATTATCTAGCTGCAAGAATGAGTAGGGGATTTAATTCAGTATTTTTTATTAATTTAAAATAAAAATTTTAAGCCAGGAATTGCTACCAAAAAAAAAATAGAATTCAACGGGTAAAAAAGAAGGGGAGAATATCCAACATATTGTGGGTGTTAAATAAATAATTTTTGAGTGAATTAAACAATGGATATTGGTTATCAACTGGAATGTCTGCCACAGTCATTGAGCTCCACTAGGCTACTGGCTAGAAATCCACTGACAGACAGTTCCTGTTTTTAAATCACTCATGGTTAACTCGAGGAGACAGTCCTATAGACCATGGGGAATTAGAGTCAGTCACAGAAAGAAAGGAGTGACACTGAAACTCACCTTGAGAGAAGTAGAGAGTTCCCCTGGAGGAAGGGGCCTCTGAGCTTAGAACAAAAGGATGAATTAAAGATGTGCAAAAGGAGAGAAACAAATATTTCAGGCACTGAGGTGAAAACACATGGTGCATGTTAGGAACCAAAAGCAACTTGGCTTTGAGAAAGCTCTGTACTAGTCTCCGTTCTCGTCCTCTTTCCTCGGTTCCTCCTCACCGAGCAGGTCTCAGTATAAATGCCTGCCCAGAGAGACATCCCTGCCCACCTTACCCAGAGAAACCTCCTACCTGTTTGTCTCTAACTTAGCTCTTGTTTATCTCTTTCTTAATATTTACTCTTTACCAAGCGTGGTTGAGCACTCAACAAATATTTGTAGAATGGCAGAAATGCTAGTCATTTAGTTTATTTAATTTGACAGGTATGAATCTCAAATTATTTTCTTTTTGGTATAATTGCAGACACTTCCATCAGGTATTTAATCTGTGATTATTCTTTAGCATTAATCTTTTATATATATATAAAAATATATATAATATATATANTATATATATATATATATATATATATTTTTTTTTTTTTTCCCCCTCTCTCTCCTGAAAGTTTCTTTCACAGTTTGATTAATCAGGAACTGTGGGTGTTGAAGTAGGGATCATGTCTAATGTGTTTCTGGATTCTTCAAAGTACTTCATATAATAGCCCTTGGTAAATGAACAATATTTATTGTTATTGAATGGACATGTATTTTAAAACTAGGGGTCTGTGAAAATGTATTAAATGTAACCATTTCTACTGTGAAAGGAGTTGGAAAGTTCATTTCTACCATTATTTAAGATTATTCTAGTCATACCGGCAGATCAGTTGATGGTTTTGGAAGTTCAAACAGATTTTTCCTACTGTTGATTACTGTGACACAGTAGAATAGAATGCACTACATATCATTTTGTGATCCACATTTCTACGTGATTACAGAGAGATGTTTATGTATACAGTTCCCCGGCCCGCTGAGGACCCGTCAACTGCAAAGAAACACCATAATAAGAAAAATAAATTTATTTCATAGAAAATCTGAAACTGAATGCGATCTGTAGAAATTTATTCTCATTCGATGCTCTTCATTCATACTAGCATAGCAAGCTTCCCAATTGTTTTATTCTTTATTTATGATGCGTTTTCTGCTTTTGCTTCATGCTGTGTCACAGCAAGTAATCTTGCTTTGCAATGCAGTGTGACAAGGAGCCATGAGTTCAGATCCCTAATGCAGTCCTTTCCAGAGTGGAGTCCAGGGTCTCCTGTGGGGGGCCCCGGGCTTCATGTAAAGTTGTCAAAGCTGAAAATGTTATCTGGAGAAAAAAGCAAAAGAGAGACTGGGGGGATAGTCCAGGAGGGACCGTGGGTGGTGGGGAGAGGAGAATACGTCTAAAAATTGTTCATTGACCTAAATGTAAGTAAGCATTGGCCATAAGAATAAGAAAAATAAAGACTAACCATGAAAACTGTATAGTTTTATTCATTGGAAATCTTATCATAAAATCACAGAAGTAGAGAATTTACCTTTCCTAACCAAAGTGGTTAGGCATTTTAGTATGGAGGGCTGCAGATTGAGATTCTGCCAATGGGAACTCCCCATGGGAAACAAACCCAGGCTAGCCAAGTCCTGGTTCTAGTTCCCAGAGATTCTGTCTGATTCTGCCCAGTATCTTCTCCTGTTTCCTCTAGCACAGACCGGACATGATACCTCTGTCCAGGTCTGTTACACAGAACTGCTAAAAGTCATTAAAAGTCATGTGATCTGCCAGACCTGCTGCTTCGAGCATCACCCTTTCTCACTGGTTATCGCTGCCTCTATTTCTTCCTTCCCAGTGCTATGCAGCTATAGATTTGAGGAGGAGTTATGAGTTACCGCCTTCACATAGAGGGGCAATACCGACAGCTTTGAATATGAAGGCTATCTCAGGGATCCAAAGCTTTTTATTCAGCACAGGTTTTTATCTATCTATTTGTTTATTTATTTATTATGAATATTCATGAGATACAAAGCTGATTGTCACCCCTTGTACCCATGATGTGAGGCCCAGATTCATACTGGCAGTATCTCCATTACCACAAATTGCATTTGTACCCCATGTCCCCCACCCAATTATCCCCAACCTCCCTCCTCCTCCCCCCTTCCCCCCCACTCCACTTTGTAGCCTAAGGAATTTTCCCTCCCTCTGCAAGAATAATACACTACTGTGCTCTTTCTTTCCTTCCTTCTTTCTGTCTTAGCTCCCACCTATGAGTGAGCACGTGCAGTATTTATCCCTCTGTCAGCACAGGTTTTGAACATCTTTTCTTCATGACAACTCAGAAAGAATCAGCTGTCTTATCCCTAGTTTCTAATGCATATGTATCATATAGGGTTGCCACACGAACTTGAATACTCTTGAGCAGTATTCTCCAAATACAGGAGACAAACTGTTAATCATGGTTAGACGTCAGGTTCCTTGGCCTTTCATGGAGATAGTTGACCATGAGTATGGTGGCAGTTGATATAATGGTTGATGTGTGCCAGGTTTTATAGATGTCAACCACTAGCAGAATTTAGTCTTACCCATGGGATGGGGAAAAGTTGAAGATTAAATTCATGAGGATGGTATTTGGGGACTATTCAAAGTGCAGAAGGGTTTTCAGGACCCCCACAACATAGGTATCACAAATGTTGTGTTTGGAGAAGCAATATCTGGAGGAAAATATATTTCAACTGAAAACAGAAGAATAAATGAGAGTTAATGAGATTAAGGGGAAGAGGGGAAGTTGGGGTGAGCATGGAAGAACATTTTAGGCAGAGACAAGAATTCATTCACAGGTACAGAAACCTGAGGCTTTCTTGGCAGAACTACAAGTTGTCAGTGTGGCTGGGCGACAGCATATAGTTGAGGAGCACATGGAGAGACAGAGATGAGGACGGAGACGTGAACAGGCTGAGATTGTGAATGACCTGTGAAAAGATTCTGAGAGGAGATCTGGGTTCATTTTGAAAGCAGTGAGGATCCCCTTAGGGGCTGTTAACCAAAGAAATAATGTAATTAGAGATGTGTCTGGGAGGATTCCTCTGCAACGTAGAGAATGATGTGAAAACCAACCGAGACGAAGGGCAGGGAGAGTGGTTAGCAAGATCTTAGAGGAATCCAGGCAAGGAGAACGGTGGCCTGACCTTGATCAGTGGGGATCTATTGTTGCATGACGATCCCCCTCTTTGAAAAATAAAGCAGAAAAATTAGAGGATAAAACAACAATACTACTATAGATATCATGGGTCAGGAATTTGTATAGGACACAGGGTGGGTTGTGGGGAGACAGATTGTCTCTGCTGCTTGAGGACGGGGCCCTTGGCAGGGGTGACTTGAGCAGCAAGAGATGGCTGGATGGCCAATGGGGGCTCTGTCTGGGGCCTTACTCTCTCCCTGTGGCATCTGCTGGGGCAGAAGCCAAATTGACTTCTTCCTCTCCTCACACTTACCCATACAAGGAAAAGTTAACATCTCCTTTCCTCTTTGTTCCCATAGTCGTTTATATATCCTTTTAGTAGAGAACTCATCGTATTGATTGCATTTTATATATGTAGTGATATATGCAAATCAGTTACTCCCCTGCAATTTAACTTTTTATCATTTTCTATCTAGAACCTAAAGCTATTCAATATATATTTTACCTCAATTGAATTTAATAATAACGAAATAAAGAGATCCAACAATAAAATTGGCATCAGTGTCTAATTTTAATTAGGACACCAGTCTAGTAAACTACAGAGGTAAAAGTCTTAATCCTTTTACATATAAAAGCTAATGTTCTTTTGATAACTAGTGATCAGAAGATTGTCAAACATCATCGTGCAACTCTAGGGTAGTCCAATTTTATACTTAATCATCAAAGCAGTGGAATTAGCCTTCATTAATTTTTGCTTCTTTTTTTAATGGCTCTGATTCTACCTTTTTATTTATTTTAATGAACCTCATGGTAAACATGCCTTAACTCATATCCCTTCTGGAAAGAGGTAAGATATAAGAAACATATAAATAAACTCAGAGGGATGTTTATACAGGGAGATATTTTTGCCTTTTATAATCAAAAAGTTTATTTTTTAGTTGGTTAATTAGTAAAATGCTATTTGTAGCTCCCGCTCACATATTTGCCTTTATTTAATGATCTGGAAAAGAAAGACAGTAGCATAGCAATGTAATTTTTAATGATATTAAGTTTGGTGGCTTGGCAGCAGCCATAGGAATAGAGAAACTACATGAATGGGCTTAAAGAACTGAGCAAAAGAGAAAACTACGTTCAAGCAGGAATTAAATGCAGATTAAGACATCTGGAGAGAGATATTAAACACAGACAGTCAGGAGGCAGGTAAAATCATAAAGGCTGTGAGAAAGCAGTGCCGAGGTAATAGCACATCAGCTATCTCATTATGTAGTGGCACCATAATGACTAATTCACTTTGTGTCTCCAAATTTGAATCCCTTTACAGAAAAGTGATAGATTATGTATCTCTTGAAAGAACGTTAGTATTCTAGAAGCTTCAATGGAAGTGCTACATAATTACCTGAATGAGGGAACTGCCAACTATTATAGTACAAGATCTCCACCTGCTTCTTGCATTTAACTCACACTAAAAAAGGAATCGTTTCAAGGTCCCCATCAAGGGAGCCACTAATGTGATGAATAAGAAAAACATCCATATATAGAGTCACTGAGAACCTCAACATCCTTCATTAACCTTGGGGTTCTCACCCCCTATTTATTTAAAAATGGTCTTATGCAAACATCACATTGCAAGGCAAGCATTGGTACCCAGTGTCTGTGTGCCACAGTTGACTATAAAAGGAGACTGACTGTCCCATATTTCTTATATAAGTTGTAACTGAGGAATATTTCGAATATATATAAAAGAATGAAGAATTAGCCTGGAGCATTTTCACGTACCTGTTATCTTGCATCTTTTATACACATTCATATGCACTTAATCCCCTCACACCCTGGGATATGTTGAAGCAAATCCCAGACATCTTTCAGTATCATCTTTTAGTATGTATATCTAAAAGATAAATACATGTACACATATCACTTTACAGCATTACTGCTATATCATTACCACCGCTAAAACATTATCAGTACTTCCTTAATAACATCACATTCGTTTTTATATCTTCAGTGCCCAGGCTGGCCCCCACATAGTAAATGTTTGCATAGATGAATAAGTGAAGACTTCTTTCCCCTTCTTCAATGTAATTAATTTAAGAACAAATATTGCCACTTCTAGGCTCTTCCTGCTCCCTTAATCTTTCAAAACCCATTCCAAGGGTTTCTCTTCTGTGAAAACTTCCACAATATACCTAAATAGGCTTTATTCCTTGCATCTTTATTTCACTGCTATATATCTGCAGTGCTTTTGAGCCCCGACATTGTGTCACACGCTGTGATAAACTCTTTTTATGGGAAAGTACTTTTATCTCTATTTTATAGAAGAAGAAACAGAGTCACACTGTGGTTCGATAACTTGCTCGGGAGCACATGCCAGCAGTTGTTAGGACTGGGATTGGAGCTCAGACAGTTTGATTCGAGAGTCCATGTTTGTCACCAGTTTTATTTATCTTTATACTACTCTTACTAACAAAGTGCCATAATAATAATATAAACTCACAAAATGCCTCAAGGAAGAAAGAATGAAAAAGAAACAATAAAGAGATGAAAGGAAAAAGAAGAGAGAAGGAAGAAAGAAGAAAATGAGGAAGGGTGGGAAGGAGGATAAAATAAAGAGGGAAGGAAGGAAGGAAAGAAAGGAAGTGTGATTGAGACTACTTGAGAGGGAGAAAAGATAAGAATAAGACAATGAAAATTTATATACCAGCATACAGTCTCAAAAGTGTATTTTTATTCAATTATCTGCTTTTCTTAATAACCTGTCAGGTAGATATAATACCTACCTTAAATACTACAAAAATGAATCCTAGAGAGGAGGGACTTGTTGAAACTGGTAGAAGTTGCTCTGGATCCTCAATCTTCTGACTCCAGAAACTGGGAAGTCAGTAATATCTATTTTTTGGTATGACTGGGAAACCCACAGAAAGAGCTAAGTGGCCCTTGTCCAGAACACAGTGCTCTAGATCAGAGGTCTGCAGTGTTTTCTGAAGAGAAGCAGGAGAGTGTTGAGCAATGGAAGCCTCTAAATGGTCCACACTGATGATTTGACTGGGGCAGTAGGACGTGTTTACCGTTGGGGAAGACCTTAAGCGTGGCATGGAGGAGGGAATAGATGGGCGATTTCAACAAAGCAACATTCATTCAGTCACATCTCTCTCTTGCATTCTGTAAGCTGCCTAAAACCAAGGCCTGGAGCCAGTTATTTCTGACAAAAACACGACCACCAAAGAACTACTTCTTACAGGGTGGTCTCGATTGCAAGGTAGCTCCATGAGGAAATTTGTTGTCTAAGCTACAACCAACCCAAAGTAACACCCCAGCCTCACCCTGTACACTTCCCTCAGAGCTCTCTTTGATTCTTCATAGCTTTTGTTACACTTTATCCTTCAATATTTAAATATTTTCTATTAATTGTCACCACAGTTAGATGATAAACTCCAAAATGGCAGGAACCATGTCTATTTTGTGTATAACCATATATATGTGTCACTTATAATAGTTCCTGAAATATAATAATAAATTATTCAGTAAATATATGATGAATAAATGGATGAATAAAACATATGCCAATTTTTTTATAGCTTGAAGAGCATTGATACCATTCGCACAAAGTGTGACTATTACTGTACAAACATGATGTGCTAACAATTGTCCTTTTTTTTTTTTTTTCCTTTTTATCTTTTTTCGTGTCCGGCAACGGATCGCAACCCTCCGTGTCACGCCCGTACCGGACCGGGA
>NW_007728286.1:34390-37815 GCF_000696425.1 Galeopterus variegatus | reverse complement strand
GGCGGGAGCACCACCGCGCTCCCAAGCAGCGCACTGTAGCAGTGTGCCACCGGGCCGGCCCAACAATTGTCCCTTTTTAGTTGAATGACTATTGAGTATTGACTTTTGTGCACTATTTCATATTTTATTTTTTACAAATCAGGTGTAAATTAAATTAGAGCAAATATTAATTAAGGAGGAGGAAGAGGAATATAAAAGCCCAAGGGATGATTGCACATGAGAAATATTAGATATCTTTTTAGCCATAAAACTAATGAAAAAAGTTTAGAGTTTATGTAATCCAGTTCCTTTTTTTCTCTATTATTTTGGAGATTAAGCTAAAGGCTTTATGCAAGATCACAGTTAATTAATAGGAAACTGGACCAAATCGAGGGAATTTCCTTTTCACCCAGGAATTTCTGCTTAATTTGTCCTACCTCGCATTGTCATGAGTAATTCAGTTTTAAAATTTCTTGGTTTATGGTGGCTGAAATCTGAAAATTTAACAGTGTATTTTAAAGTGGAAAATTTAACATACCTTTACTTTTCCAAGCAAGCATTCATACAAATTCCAACTGTGCAAAGGAGGTAAAACGTGAGCGTTTCTTCTAAGCATCATTTAATCTCACATTTGAAGTCATGCACAATAAACCATTTATTCATGGATACAACCCTTCTGGTGTCCAATTTCTCACATATGTGATTCCATTTCAAAAACACAACTTGAACTATTTTCATGGTAATGTAACATTACAATATTGCAAGTGGTTCATAAACAAAGGAAAAGTCCCCTGTTGGACCATTTGAAGATTCACACATAAATCTGGGTTGCAGATCTAATTTCTGAAATGTTTCATTCTTATGACAGATGCTGCAAATTAACAAGCATTTTTATTTTGGGGGAAAATTGAAGCTACACCAGTTAGCATTAATGAAATGTGAGCTCAAAATAGCTTAACAATTAAATAATTCAAATGTTATGTAAAAGCCAAATCTGTTTAAAAATGAGTTTCTCCTAAGAGCTTAGCACAGTTTTCACTTCGTAAATCACTCTAGGAATTATTTTGTGGGGTTTCACTCCTATACTTTAACACTTTGGAAGAAAATACTGTGCTCAAATAAGACATAAGAAAAGAGTATGTCATTTAGTTTAAGAGCTTTAAGTTAATGATGTCCTTTAGGAGGATATATATTAACCAGTTCAGTTTACTAGTGGATTNTTTCTGTAGTCTTCATAATCTTAGCTGAATGTCTTGGAACTCCTGTAAGAAAACAGCAACAAAAAGGAAGATGAAATTTTTATAGTA
This sequence comes from Galeopterus variegatus, assembly GCF_000696425.1. Classification (NCBI taxonomy): domain Eukaryota; kingdom Metazoa; phylum Chordata; class Mammalia; order Dermoptera; family Cynocephalidae; genus Galeopterus; species Galeopterus variegatus. The sequence goes on along the minus strand of NW_007728286.1, from coordinate 36,529 downwards.
GGTAGAGTCTATAGACTGAGTAACCTCAGAGATCCTTTCTTCCTGAATCTCCTTGACAAATTTTGCAACAAATACTTGTAGCTACTTAAATCCTCTTGTTGAAGGAAATTCACCTCTTCACAAAGCCTCTTCTACCACTGTCTGTTAGCTTTCATTTGTTAGGGAATTTGTTTCCCTATACTTTCCAAAGATCAGTCATAGTTCTGTCTTCTTGGACCCCACAGAAAAATACCAGTCCCTTTTTAAAATCTAACAATCTTTCAGATATATAAGGACCACTAACATAGCTCCAGACACCTCCATAGAGGTGACTGGAGTTGCTATTGCAGGCAGAGGAGAAGAGATGGAGGGAGATGCCCCGAGAGTGATGGTGTTTCTGGGACCTGGCTGCTAGCAGGGTAAAGACAGCAGGAAAAGAGGAGATGGTGCTGCCAGGCAAAGGGGCCTGGCACATGGTTGCTGATTATACCCATGCATCCTGTCTGTCTGGGTTCTGTCCTATTTTGTTCACAAGCAGAGTGGGTGGATCTAAATCCCTAAGAAATGGAATGGCAAATGCTCCAGAAGCCTCAGAAATAGATTACAAAGGGACAGCAAAAGAGAGAAAGCAGAGAAAGAAGTAAGAGGAACTTACAGGATAGAATCCATTCTATAACAGAATTAAACGAGCACCCACTAAAATGCATAGCCCACTACTGCCTAAATAATTGGAATCTGGATTAATATAAGTATTTTAGAAAGTGGTATCTTTGGAGACTCATGGTTTATATCACGTGAGTATTTCTACAAAGCAACTTTGTTACAAACTACATTTTCTTGCCTATTTCACTACCACAGTAGTGTGTTGGTCTTGCCGAGAGAGAGANAACTACATTTTCTTGCCTATTTCACTACCACAGTAGTGTGTTGGTCTTGCCGAGAGAGAGAACATTCCTTGGGCTACAAAGTAGAGTGGGAGGAAAAGGGGGAGGGACAGGGAGGTTGGGTATAATTGGGTGGGGGACATGGGATACAAATGCAATTTGTGGTAATGGGGATACTGCCAGTATGAATCTGGCCCTCACATCATGGGCACAAGGGTGACAATCAGCTTTGTATCTCATGAATATTCATAACCAATAAAAAAAGAGAGAAGTGCAAAAAAAAAACGTTATTCACTTGAGAAACATTTATACAACACTTAGAAGAGACATTTTGCCAGTACTGGTGAAGGTGAGAAATAATTTTTAAAAAATACACTAGCACCTCTTGTCTTGAGGAGCTCACAGCACTATTTTGAGCAGAAGATATAAACGGATAAATTGTAATATCACAGTATAATAATATCATGGATATATGGGAGCAGAGAGAGTGCAAAGAGTCCTTCTAATACTGCTGGAGAAGTTTCACTGAGGACCTAACATATGAGCTGACTATTAAGGGATAAAATTTAGTTTATTAAATTTTAAAAATTGGGGTAAGAAGGAATGTTTTAAGACGTGGGAGGAACTCAGACACAGGCAGCATTATGAAAAAACACCTGGTGTGTCCAGGACTTGAGAAAAATTTAGTGAGGCAGGAGAGGGATGAGGAAGAAATAATTTGAAAAGTAGCATGGGTTGAATTGTGAAGAACTATGTTTGCTAAGCCAAAAAGTTGGAATATTTATTTAATATCCAACAAGAAGCAAAAGGGTTTTTGGTTCTATTGTTATGTTTTGTTTTTTGTTGTTGTCTATAAGCTGGGGAGTCAGGTGATCAATTTTATTTTCTAAGTTAAAAAACTCGTTATTTTATTTTACTTTTTATTTTATTTTAAATTGACAAATTACAATTGTATACATTTATGGGATACAAAGTAATGCTATGATATATACATACACATGGTGGAATGATCGAATCAAATCAATTAACTTATTCATCACATCAAATACTTATCATTTTGGGGGATGGGAATGTTTGAAATTTACTCTTTTAGCCATTTTGAAATATATAATACACTATTATTAACTACAGTAGCATTGCTGTGTAATATATCTCAAAAAAACATTTTAGTTTGTGCCTAATTGGAACATTGTGCCTTTGACCAACGTCTCCCAGAAAATACTTTAAAATGAAGATTTCTCTGGAGGCAATGTAGGAAATGTAGGTGGAAAAAAAA
>NW_007728286.1:30025-32973 GCF_000696425.1 Galeopterus variegatus | reverse complement strand
TGGATATTGATGACAAGAAAGACAAACAGATGGGCTTGTTCAGGCTTCCATATAAGAGATCGGGTGGAGGGATGCAGTTTTATTATGATTTAGATGATAGGAAGCTAACTTCTTTGAGGAAATTAATTTTGAAGCACCCGTGTACATCCACACAGATAATTCTGTAGACTGGATGGTATTTTGGTCTGCAGATCAGGAGAGACAATCACAGAGTCCAGCCTCAAGCCATTTAGTTTGTGTATTGCCCAAGAGCACTGCGTCTAAGGGGGTACCATTTACATCATAGACATATCATCTGCTGCAGAGTCCTGGAGCAGTGGAGAGAGCCCTCTCCTACATAAGCCCCTCGCTCCCACACACAGCAGGCCAGATACTCACCCAGGAGAGTATGCATTCGTGCCCAAACTGGCACCCATATGTGCTTGTAGCTTCGCCCTGTCCAACCAATGCTCTGAGTCCCCCTGAGGGTGCTTCTCTCTCCACCTACCACCGTCTTTTGGAGGTTAGATTCTTGACTGTCTTCACAACACTGAACCTGATGTTTTCAGTTCACCTGTCTGCATGAAAAGGGGCATGAAGTATGCACACCGCTGGAGGCAAGTGAGACCCTGTCATCTTGGGTAGGGGGATATGTGCATGGTGTGTGTGTGTGTGTGTGTGTGTGTGTGTGTGTGTGTGTAGAAAGCTCCCCAGGCTGCTCAGGTTGTGCAATAATATGTAAAGTTAATTTTTTTTCTTACTTAAAAAAGGTTTTCTTTTGATTCATACGAATCCACTGTTTAGGCTTGCACAGGACTGCACAAAGGCTGCACAGAGACACAGATTTCAGAATCATCAGCACAAAATGGCCATTAAAACCACAGGGTAGAAGAGGACTCTCAGGCAATGTTAGTAGAACGAGAATATAAATAAAGGTAATGATGAGCAACTTTCTTATAATGCCTTTACACTAATTGTCTATGGAATACTGTTGTTAACAAAATTATCTAGTAAGCTATTACTCATTCAAAAAATGCCTTATTCCATATGAAGTGATAGGATAGAATATTAGGCCCCAGGAGACAGGGTCTCAGCCACATGGTTCTTAGAGACTAGTTGGGGAGATGAACACTCAGCATATAACTCCACAAAAAAGCTGAGATGGGCACAGTGAAGGAAAAGCCAACAAGGACTCTAGGTGGGCCCCAGAGANAAAAGCTGAGATGGGCACAGTGAAGGAAAAGCCAACAAGGACTCTAGGTGGGCCCCAGAGAAATCTTCCCTGAGAAAGATTCAAAGATAGAGTTGGAGTTAACAAGGAAAAACCAATATGGATGTTGGGGCAAGGAGTGGGGGGACCAGAATATAGGGTACAGGGTCAGAGCATTTCAAGCTGAGAGAACAGCATGTGCATTTGGCCCTAGGATCAGGGGAAGCATAAAGATTTTAAAGGGAGGCCATTGAGGGGGAGAGGGTCCAAGATCAAGTCACAGAGGGCAGCTGGGCCAAGATCATGAAGATGTGTAGGGCACTTTAAAGATTTCAGTCCAACAGCACAAGAAGCCATTGATGGGTTCTAGCCAAGAGAGTTGTAATCTAATTTAATCTTAGAGCTAGGTTTGCCTGGGACTGAAGGGTTTCCTAGGACTCAGATCTTCACTGCTAAAACCAGAACATTCTGAATAAGCTTAGTTGGTCTCCCTACTTTGGGTGGATAGCTCTGGCTGCTGTGTTGAAAAGGAGGTTAGAGAGAAGCAACAGTGGAAGGAGAGAGGCCAGTCAGGAGGCTGTGACCACAGTCCTCATGTGCGAGAGTGGTACTCGGACCAGAGTGATGCTGCAGGAGGTGCAGAGAAGTGCGAAAAGTGAGGAAGGGGCAGAGATGGTTTTCATGGAGTGCTGAGGGGGAGCAGGTCCTCAGGAATGGCTCCTGGGTCTCTGATTGTAGAATTGGATCAAGGGTGGTGCCATTCTAGGAAACATTCTAGGAAGTGCAGGCAGGGTTCTGTACTCTGAGAGCAGAATAAAATAGCAATTACACAAGCTATAGAGTAAAACTGGCTGAGACTGCCAGAGTTGTCACTGGCTAGCCATGACCTTGGGCAACTTACCGAAGCTCTCTAGCTGCAACTTCTCCATCTCAAAAATAGGTATTATAATACGACTTATTTCATAAATATTTAAACAGAGTAGATAAGGTAATGTACATAAAATTCTTAACTCATAACTCATGTATTAAACCGACACTTATTATTAGCTATTATTATTATTTCATCTCCCTTTTCTAGTCTCAGAGGTGCTACATAAGTGTTCTAAGAGTTTAATGTTTTAGAGATGCTTAAAAGAATATTGGCCATGCCAAAATGGAACAGGAAACATAACATAAACGTACTTCGATAAGTTCATGGAAAATAGAATGAAATGATAGCACAAATCTTTCCATGAACTTTTTGAAGTACCCTCATATATTAACTATTGCCTGAAAGAAAGAAAATCAAAGAAGACAATATTATTTACTGATTGAAGTAATTTTTAATTTCAGTTGATAATTATCAGGATGTATTAATAATTTTCTCATTTCTCTTTGATTACCACTTGGCAATTATATATTTCATTTATTACAGTTTACATAAATACAGAATTTTTTTGAACCATTTACTAAACAATGAACAATAACTGATATGGTAATATCAACTTTCGTTATTTATGCATTTTGATCTCAATTTTTTTCACTATTTTATATTTCTACTCTTCTTGGATTTGTGTCTTAAAATGTAGACTCAAAGAACGATAGTGACAATGCTGGATTTGCTCTCTTGTGACTTGATTTGGGGTTGTACGTAAATGCTGTTTGAAAAATAATTGAGGGGGCCGGCCCGGTGGCGCACTGCTACAGTGCGCCGCTTGGGAAGCATGGCTGCGCTCCCGCCCGAGGGTTCGGATCCCACATACAGACCGGTTCCCGCTCA
>NW_007728286.1:5211-29025 GCF_000696425.1 Galeopterus variegatus | reverse complement strand
GGGTTGCGATCCGTTGCTGGACACGGAAAAAGACAAAAGACAAAAAAAAAAAAAAGAAAAATAATTGAGGATAAAATATATACATTTAAAAATTAGACGGTGATTATTTTGCCTAGAGTACCTCTGTTAGAGAAAAACAGAGCTTTGAAAAGTAAAACCGAATTGTTTTCTGAAGCTTCTATCTTCTGCTTTAAATTCATAACATCTTTAGGCATTATAAAATATTTGGAGCTCCACTTGTAAAAAATTATTTCTTATGGTTTAGTTTAGAAGTAGAAAGAAAACTATCATTATTGAGTAGCATCTGAGGCAATATGGTGTTAAGAGTTAGTGTTTTAGAAGATTAACCACTGGTTAACAATGGAACAATTATTGTTCATTTTTGGACTTGGATGGTGGAATTTGTAGGAATTTACTTTTAAGGAAAAAAGTGTAATCAGGATATATATATATATATATATATATATATATATAGAGAGAGAGAGAGAGAGAGAGAGAGGGATATAGCATTCAAAGTGCCATCTTGGAAGCAGACAGGTGGCCTCACCAGAATCCGAAACTGCCAGAACCTTGATCTTGTACTTTCCAGCCTCCAGAACTGTAAGAGATAAATTTTTCTTCTTATAAATCACCTAGTCTCAGGTACTTTGTTACAGTAGCACAAATGGACTAAGACAATACACACACACACAGACACTCACAAATAAATGCACACACATATATATTTATATACATGTATATGTGTGTGTGTACCTGTGTACATATACATGTTGTGTGTATGTGTGTGTGTGTGTGTGTGTTTGATACAGTATCCTAGGCTCCTGGAATACTACTATTGATTGACATTGGCTGTAAGAATGTCCGCAGCAACTTCTGTCCCAACCCCTCCCAGATACTCTGCTTCAGGCAAATCATGTAATAGCAACACCCAGCTAAAGAGCTCTGGAAACTTCGGGGGGATAGCAAACATAAGAAGAAAGCCATCACAGGCATTTTTATTTTTAACTTAAAAGCAAAAAGGTTACTAAAGGTAATATTTTTGTAAAATCTCAAATGCGAACTTTTTCCCATCTTTATGATTTTGTAAAAACAAAAAATCAATGAACTATAATATTGGTGGAACTGAATATAAAGTCGTGTAGATAAAATTAAATGTACAGCTCAGATATACGTATTTCTTTATAAGTAGTTTCCAATCCTATTTGCATGTCAGAGTCATCTAGGAAAACTCTTAAAGCTTAGATGCCTAAGTTTCATGCATCACTATGACTTACTTTGAGCAAGACACCTAGCCTTTCTGTGCCTCAATTACCACATCTGTAAAATGAAGGTAATTGCCTTATCTTTTTCACAGGGATGCTATGAAAATTAAATGGTTAGTGTATGTAAAGCCCTTAGTACAGAGCCCAGCACATAGAAAACAAGCCAGCATATATGTAGTGCTCATTATGGTTATTCTTTGTGTAAGTTACTTGGACCTTTGTTTCTAGGGGTTCTGGACTGACTCTCATCATGGGTGTAGTGCTAGGGGGAGCTTTGTTTTTCTAGTTTGGCACTGTGAATATGAGGCTAAATGGAGAGAAAATGCTGTGCGTGTTGCTGTGGCTGTCAGAGCAGTACGTCTATTACTCCTGGGGAAGAGGGAGCCGGGGAAGGCATTCAGAGGTCATAGTTTGGAACTGGAAGGAGGTCATCCAGCATCCTAATATTCCAGAATGGGATATAACCTTGACATTTTCCCAAAGTCTTCCGCAGTCTACTGAAACATTTGTTTATTTTTTAAAATGAAAATAGATATGTGTATGCCAACATAAAGGTAACTTTGTTTACATTTATTTTAAAGCACAGATCCAAAGCTTCAATATAGCAAAATGTGGAACTAATCCTGGATGCAGTTGGGAAGACTTGGCAAAGATAATAACAAGCAGGTACCACCAGAGCTGAATGGCCCTGCAAACAGATACACAGGACATTTTCAGTGGAGACCTGTGTGGACAAACAGATGATTTCTCTGTTCCCCAACATCTTGGTACAAGGTAAAACTTCTGGGTGCTCGACACAATCTCAAAGTGGTTGAATACACTAAACAAATGAAGTTCCAGCTTCTTGTCTGCCCCACAGTGGAGGGAGGAGAATTGCACAACATTTGTACAACTGTAGAAAGCCCACCTGAAAGTATGGGCTGAGATGCATACCTTTTTCATGGTAAGATTTTTCTGTTACTATTAAGAATTTTAATGCACTGCTACAATTATCAATTTATTGCCTGTCAGCTCCAAATCTACCCCCTTTATTACCTGTTCTTCAATAGTGGACTCTTTAAGAATGTTTCCTCTGCAGCAAGCATGATGCTAAATTTGTCAGTAGAGGGCGCTGAAGTGATGGAGGATGGAGTTTCCCTGGATCCAGGGAGCGGCTGTTTTTTTTTTGTTTGTTTCTTGTTCTTTTTGTATTGCTGCTAGAGGAGATCTATCCCAGCGGTGCACCCAGACTGCATTGTCCCTGAGCAAATTCTTGGCCCCAGTCTCAACCTGGTGACCCCCTCACTGTGGCCCTCCTGGTGTGGACACCAGGTACCCCAGGACTTGTGCACCCCTGCCAGTAAACTGCCCCAGAGTCCCATTAACTCAGGGTGCACACCCGCCATTCCTGTGTGCTTCCTGCTTGGCCTGCGACTATGCACCAGTGGTCTGGGCAATGCAACCAACTTCACCACTATCCAGTGGGTGCCAGACATTTTCTGCTGTAGGTCTGAAACCCAGCCTTAGGAAGCTGGACTCTTTCCAAGTTGTGCTTTCCTTGGGTCCTCTCCCTCATCCCTAGAGTATTCTTTAAAAGAGGGTCCTCAACTACCACTGGCTGTCAATTTTGGTAAATAAAGATTTATTGGAACAGAGCTATGCTCATTCATTTTTATTTTGTCTGATGCTGCAATGGCAGAATGGAGTCCACAAATCCTAAACTGTTTGCTAGCTAGCCCTTTACAGAAAGTTCACTGACCTCTGTTTTAGAGTTCTCTTTTCCTCCTTTATAGTTACTTGGTTATTACATTTAATAATTATTATGCTAAAATTGCCTTGTTCAAATTACTATGTGGTTTCTGTCTCCTGATTAGACCTTGCTGATACATGCACTGTATGTGAATATCTTTAATCTGACAGATCACAGCTCATAGAATTGGCACCATTTCTTTTTTTTTTTTTTTTTTCTTTTTGTCTTTTTTCGTGTCCGGCAATGGATCGCAACCCTCGGCGCCGCGCCCGCACCTCGCTCAGCCAGTGAGCGGGAACCGGTCTGTATGTGGGATCCGAACCCTTGGCGTGAACGCCGCTGCGCTCCCAAGCGGGGCACCGTAGCAGTGCGCCACCGGGCCGGCCCAGAATTGGCACCATTTCTATTTGGGAAAGAAGTAGCTACTATTTTACCCATGACTGACAAAATCTCCAAGGCAAAGAAATATTGTGGGTCTGGCTACTGTCTACAAAGTAGGAATGGAAAAAAAGAATAGGGAGAACAATCGTAAGTCAATTATTTTGATAAATTATCTCACCACATTCATACCTTATTCATTTGTTACACTTGAAAGTAATCTAGATGCCTAGCACATAGTAAGAATTTAGTAAATGATTTTGAATTAATGAATTAATGAGTGTATGAATAAATATAAGAAAAACTGAAGCTAGAGGCAGCATTTTCCTTTAAATGCAAAGAAATGATATATGATAAAATGTAGATAAGCAATGGATAATTTTTCCCCTCAAATATTTACTCCGATTGTATGAAAATAATGGGAAAAATATAAAGAAAAGAGATGTGTCTGTGAATACATTATCTTAAGCTATATATGCAAAATAAGTGAAGAACACCGGAAAAATAATTTTCTTCTGAAACATTCTGATAATTGAGTCAAGCATTGCATTTTTGGTTTGAATTAGCTGAGCTGAACTGGGTTATTCATTTCACTTTGCATGTGAAGCCACAGCCATAAAGAGGTTCATACTGGGTTCACTTCAATAAACAGCTGTGGACTGGGGTCAATTTTTTATTTTATTTAGCATTATTCATTTATTCAGATTCCATGTTCAGCTAATTACTTGCAGGAACAGTGCTCATTAAGAAGAATAACTCATTTACATGGAAGACGGCTACAGTTGGCCATTTTGCTTTTATCTCCCTTCCTTCCCTGTGCGTTTATTCTTCTTTCATCTGGAGTAATATAAAGCACAAAAATCAAATCAAGGCACTTTAAATTCTGATTTTTTGTTTTCCGAACATTCAAACCTTTTTGTGGACAGAAATTAGCCTTTGCCAGGTAACTCAAGAGAAAATTTACATTATATTTTATTCTCTCTTCAAGTGAGTATTTTGCCATGTCTCTGCCTTCTCCTTCCTGTCTGTGCACAGACCACTTTGCTGCAGTTAGCTCTGCCTTCCTTTCAGCTGATTGCAGGGCATTCAGTGGAAAGCTTCAGATGCTGGTGATATTTTCTCTACTGTTTACAAAAGCAGAAAAGAATTTCACACTTTTTTGAGCACTGCAGCTGTTTCAGCACCTTTAAATGCCACTTATAAGCCATTCTAAACAAACCAACCTGCCTACCAGAAAACCAAAATACCTGTTAGCACTTTTTTTTTTTTCCAGGAAGGATGAAGAGTTTTCTTTAATGCACCAAATGAATTCAAGGAATGCATTTTTCTTTCTAGGCCTTCATACAAAGATAGAAATGTAGGTAGCTCAACTTAGAAAGATAAATGTAGTTTCTATTGTTAGCAGTAGGAACTTGAGAGAGCAGGAGTGTAGTGATTATTTTCTCATACCAATCTTATAGAAAAATATATTATACTAATTAACCTGTCATTTTACTTAACATGACCCCTTGGTTAGTGGTTCTTTAACTTGTTTTCACATTGGAACCACCTGGTGAGCTTGAAAAAAAAATTGGGATGCCCGTATCCACCCCCAGAGATTGTGATTTAATTGGTCTGGGGTGTGGCTAGGCTTTGGAAGTTTGAAAAGCTCCTTATGTGATTGTAATGTGCAGACAGGTTTGGGAACCATTGCTCTAGGCTGACCTTTGAATCCAAGGACTAGGGACGTGCTGTCCAAACTTTCTGAAATTATGGAGATAGTAACTGAGTGAGAGCTACTGCCCTAGAGCAGGAGGAATAAAGGGAAGAGGTGGGTGTTTTCACAACCAGGGAGCTTACATCAGGACCCTACAGAAGTGAGACCTAGACCCCTGAGAAGGGGGCATTGCCCTGTCAGAGCTGGTATCGCTGAGGGGGAATGCATCATCCTGAGAGTGTGGAAAAAAATGAAATCAACTGCTGTTAGAACCAACTGTTATGGCCAGGGAAAAGAACCATTGCTGGGAAGACTGACAGAAACAAAGAAGAAGGAAGTCTTTTCCTCCCTATTGCTGATTTGCAGTCTCCCTATAATGCCCCTCATCACAAAACCTAACAGGAAGAGAACTGGCCAAAGGGAAACGGTTTGCAGAGTCTCAGCTCTACTCACCATCTCCAAGCCAGGTATGGATGGGTGGATTTGGAGCTGAAAAGCAATATTTAATGCCCAGCATAGTTGTAATAAAAGAAACGTACATTGATACAAAACCATTTTTACATATCCAGTTAACATAGTTTTTAAGAGCAGTACTCTTACAGGTCCTGTGGGCATGCACTCTCATACGCTATTGGTGGACGTGTAAATTAACACGGCTCTCCTGGAAAGCAGGTTGGCAAGTCCTAAATTGTATAACCCTTGACTTGATGGTGTTGCTTTCAGAAATTTATCCCAAAGACATAGTGAAAACTGTGATCTAAGATTTATGTACAAAATACTTACTTAGGCATTGCTTATACTACTACAGAATCTTAATGACCCCAAATAGGAAATGGTTAAATACATTAAGGTGTATTGATATTATTAAATTTTATGAAATAATTAAAATTGTGTATATAATGCAATTTATGGACAGAAAGATGTTTATGGTATAATAATTGAGATAGTCTCCTTTCTTTTTACTTAATACTTTACCCCAAGCATTGTTCTTGATTGTTTTATTTTCTTCTCTGCACATTGCTGTATTTTGTTTTCTACAATATGCCTGTCTTACATAAATAATAGTAAAATGATACAGATAATAAAATAAATGACAAAGGAATAGGTCTATTATTTTAAAATCATTGAAGTAAACATGTTGGTTTTAAGCAAAACATGTAAACAAAACTACACATTGGGGATAAATTTGCAACAGATGTAAAATTTTTTTCTTTAATAGGTAATGAGTTCATATTAGATTCATGAGAAAAACATAAATCAGCCAATAGATAAATGAGTGAAAGATCAAAATTATTTATTAAAGGAAAACATACATGTGAATAACAAACTTATGGGAAAATGTTGACTATTAAATTAGCAAAGATCACAAAAGTTGATGGGTATAGTAATGCTTGGTAAAAAATCAGGTGATAATTTTGGCAAGAAATTAGACTATTTATTAATAGTTAATATATATATATATATTCTTTAATTTGGTAAAAACGTTCTTAGAATATATCCTGGGATTATAACTTGAAATACAGAAGAGGCTTTATCTAAGAAGTAATATTCTTTAATTTGGTAAAAATGTTCTTAGAATATATCCTGGGATTATAACTTGAAATACAGAAGAGGCTTTATCTAAGAAGTATTCATAACTTTATTATTTAAAATAAAAATCAGCTGGAAACATGTATAAATATTTAAATGGACTTAATATTATAAAGAGCAAAATTTAATGAATTTATTAAAATTGTTCATAAAGATTTTTAAAAATGACTGAATAATGTTTAAGTTCTAATATTAAGTGTGACATGCAGGTTGCATACTTGGTATTATCTCAGCTAGGCAACATTACACATATAAAAAAGTTGGAGAGAATGGTAGGAAGTTAAATGTTGTTGACTCTACTCACTAGAATTGAATCTAACCTTTTATTTCTTTACCTCTCTTTGTTTTCTAAGTGTCTAAGGTGAGCGTATATTTTTCTCATAATTTAAAAAATTAATATTACTAAAATTTAAATATAGTTAAATAAGAATAAAATTTGCCCTGAATTTTAGTTACTCAGACCTATCCTATCCCTAAATCCTCTAATACTGGGATGAGAGAGTGCTGTTTTTGTAGGGCCATTGACTTAGGAAACCCTGTCTGAATATGACATAACCTGGAAGGACTAGGAACAAAAAAGGACATAATTTGTTATACATTGTTCTGTCAGACATTTGTGTTCTAGATCAGGAATTGACAAACATTTTCTGTAAAGAGTCAGATAGTAAATATTTTGGATTTCGATTGCATATATGCCTTTGTTTGTTTTTTATGACCCCTTAAAATATAAAAACCATTCTTAGCTTATGGGCTATACCAAAACAGGTCACAGACTGGATTTGATTTTGCAGGTTATAGATTGCAGACCCAGTTCTAAATTACATATATAGTGAACAGCTGGAGATTCTGTGTGATCTTTTCCTTATGAGCTCAAATACTGGGAAAATTGAGTTCTCTTTCCTTTCTATCTTCAGTGACTATAATCATCAGAAGAAGGGACAAAAATCAGTTACGTAAGTTTGTCTGTCTGTTAGTCATTGCGAAAACATTCAAGACACAAAAAATCTGCAAAACAAACAACTTAAAACTCAGAGGTTTATAACAGCAATTATTTATTGTCACAGATCTGAGTTGGTCAATTGCTGATCTAGGCTGTGCTGATCAGTTGACTCTTAGATCTGAGGGTTGTGTGGGCACCATAAGAACTCAGCTGGAGTAGTCTGGCTCTCACCTCCTCCTGGGACCAGTGGGCTTGCCTGGGCTTGTTCATCCACGGCCATGGCAAACTACAAGACAGTAAGTCCAAACATGCAAGCACTTTTCAAGCCTTTGTTCAAGGACTTGTTGAGTCACAGGAGAAGCTGAAGTAGAACAAGTGGCTGAAGGTCCAGGAAGCGGATAAGACTGAGTGATGTAAGATGTTTCTGATACAGTCCACCCCTTGAAACATTCAGATCCACTCCTACCCTCCTCTTACACCTGGACCCCTAGTTTGTGTCATTATAAGATGTCTTTGCTCTTCTTCACTTCAAAGTAGGGCCTGTCATAATCTCCTGGGAAGCTTAAGAGGGTTATCAGTGAAATAAACTAGAATCTACACCACTGTAGCAGCTGTACCTAGGTCAAGTGTCCATTGGACCAATCAAGGTGGTTAGTGGCCTTGGAACTATAATTAGCAACCCTCCTATTTGAAATAGGCTTGGGAGAGTGCTGTTTCCAGAAGGTGGGAATGCTGCATAACAATAGGAAAATATTTCTAGTAAAATAAAAATAGCTATCTATATTGATTATATTTATTCCATAAGCTGTGTTCAGTGATATAAACACACATGACACTATTCCACATTACACTCATCCAGTGATATAGATGTTACTAGTTTCTATTTACATATGAGGAAACTGAAGTATAAGAGGTAAAGTAATTTGCATGAATTTGCATGCCTAAGATCATTCAGAGCATGTATGGCAGAATCAGAATTAAGATGAATCTATCCAATTTCAAACACTAGGCTCCTAACCGCAATGGCTTTATTGTTTCTTGTCCTTGATGTCATATTTGTTTTCTCCAATTTTCACCTCCAGTATTCTCCTGGAAATTATTTTCCTTCATGTTCTACTACTAAGTAGTAGTTTTCTACTACCTCTGTTTTTAATGGACAACTACTCTACTTATCTAGCTCCAGTATCTAGGAATGCTCTAAAGTTTTAGCCTCCTGTGATAGTCTGATTTATTACCCATCAAATACCTACTCCCCACTGATGTTGGGTTTGGCTGTCTGACATGCTCTGGTTGATGGAATGCTAGTGGAAACATGTTAGTGGACACAAATAGTTGCCTCAGCTGCTTTGGAGTTACACCATGAGAAGACCATGCCACTTCTGCCTATGTTCCATAATGAGAGGCATGTAACAAATCTTCAAACTACAGCAGGGCAGCTCAGCTGAGCACATCCTGGATTGGAAGACCCACTGTTGACTGGAAGACTTGTGAGTGAGAATATATGCTTGTTATATCACTGAGTTATGCAGTGGTTTGTTATGCAGTGTTATTGTGGACATAGCAGGATGAATTCTTGGCTTGAGTTTTTGGCTCTATAGTTGTATTAAAGACTTCTAGCATATGCTTGTTATATCACTGAGTTATGCAGTGGTTTGTTATGCAGTGTTATTGTGGAAATAGCAGGATGAATTCTTGGCTTGAGTTTTTGGCTCTATAGTTGTATTAAAGACTTCTAGCAAACTAGAGCTGCCTCAAAAATAGTGAAGTATAATCACAGGTAAAAAATGTGTGGAAGTTCTCTGAAGAGTGGCAAGCATGATGTTGTCTGAATAAATGTTGGCTTCTTTTCCTTGCTTGGGCAGTAATAAATGTGTCATTGTTTGGGAAGTTCCAGAATAGTAGATAACCATGATTAGAGCGAAATTTGTGGATAACACTGTCTTTTCAGCAGTTCTATCACGTAAGGAACTTAAATTCATAGTTATCAGTAATGCCTATTGTAATTGCTTTAATGCAACAATTCTTGCATCTTCATGCAGCTCATTAATTGAATGCCTACTATTTTTCAAGTATTATGTAGCTATAGTCTCATTTAGTTTTAGCAGTGCTACATCTTATAAATAAAGGAGCTAAGTCTAGAAAAGGAGGTAATCACTTGAGTAATCAAAGTGATCTTTGAAGGTGTCACAGACTAGGTGGGGCCAAAGCTGGATCTAGAATGGTGAGTAGGATTTGGAAAGGAGCAGAAGAAGGCATCCCAATTTGGGCAAAAAATACTAAAATAGGGACTGTGGAAGGATGGGGATAGAAGTCAGTTGGGATTCCAGCATTTCTGGAATAGAGGATTTTTGTTTTAGGAATTGGTAATAAATATGTTAGGTTTGTGTAGTAGAGAAATATTGTCCAAGACAATAAATAAAGGACAACAAGGAAGTTTACACTTGATTGAATGAATAGCAGTAGAGAACTCGTACAAAATTACATTAATAATAATGCTTTATGAAGATCTATCTGGTGATGGTATCCAGTAACAATCTTTAGAGTTTAGCAAACATGCTGTAATTGCCTCCTATGTATTTGGTAGTTATATCCACGTAAGTGGAGAGTTAGGTATTGTAGGGGTTAAAAAATTGACTAAGATATGGTTCCTGCTCTCAGTGGAGAAGACAGATATTATTACAGCTATAACACAAATTATAGTTTAATAAGTGCTGTAAGAAAGGTAAAAGAATTAAGAGATATAGATGAAGGAGAGATTAATCACTATTAGGAGGATCAAGGCAGTTTTATAGAAAAGGCTGCGAGTGGACTGATAGTCAATTACTCATAATAGGTAAAAAAAAAAAAGATGGCAGAATCAAAATTGATGTCAAAACTTACAGTCCAGGAGATTGGAATAGTAATGTTGGCAGGGACAGAAATAGAAACTTAAAAATTATGATCATATTAACAAGAACATTGCATCAACTTTATAGTTCATATGGGTTGTGATGAGTCAACTGAACTCTTTTGATTAAATTTAGTTGTTTTCCATGGCGTGGTTTTAAAACATTATAACACATTTGTGTCTAACAATTAACTTCATTGAATTCAAGATTTTTAACTCAAACAGGCTTGGCATTTAAATGAGTAAGACATGAGGAACTGTATCCCCGTTTGGTTCTTCTTGGACATAGATGATATGTTCTGCAAAATGTGAATAAGCACTGAATAATCTTTGCTAAAAATACATTACCTTATAGTCTATCTGTAGTATCTCACCCTTTGGAAAGTTTTGAAGGTGGCATATAAATCAAAGATTTAACTATAATTCTGAAAAGTTTGATAATATTAAAGACATATATAGACACGTAGTCATGTGAGAAGAGGAATCTCATATTGTACTACAACAGAATTTTAGTGAACATGAGATTTGGCCTAAGGAAAGAAGAGTCTAAGCCAGCTCCATGAAGTCTTGGAAAATGTGTACAAAGACATTGCCAATAACATGACGTTCCAATCAATAAAAGATGCTTTTCTTGAAGTTAAAATTACTATTTTAAATAAGTCAGCAAAGACAGCAACATTTCTGCAGATGCTATTATTTTTTTTTTCCTATTAATGCTTTAAGTCAAACTTCCCTCTCCCATATGGGATGGAACCTGCTCTGGCCTGGCATTTCTAATATACTATTTCAGTAAACTGGATAAAGCACTTATCTCTCAGGACCCCAGTTTCGTCATCTGGGGAATGAGAGGGGAGGACGTAACTTCCTCTTTTGTTTTTTTCCCAGCCTCTCTCTCTCTCTCTCTTTCCCTCCCTTCCTCCTTTCAAGAACTTTTATTGAGGAGCTCCTTTGTGTCTTAATTTTGGCTCATATATTTTATCTATAATATTACAATTCCTAACATTTCTCTCTACCTCCTCTACTGTCTTCCTCAAAGCCATTCTCAAAAATGGCCTGAGTAATAAATCTAAAATTCCAATGTGACTATGTCCTTTCCTTAGTTTGCTATAGATAATTTTACCTCATGTGGCTCCCATTGACCTTGCCACAGATTCATCTCTGGCCACTTTGCCTCATTCTCTCATTATCTGGTTACCGCCCCTTTATCTGAGTGCAGCAAGTACCCTTTCTGACTTTGTGCGTGGGCAAACTCATACTCATCCTTCCGACTCTTATCAAAGGTCCTTTCCCCTATGATACCTTCAAGAAGAGTTAATCCTCCCCTTCTCTTTAGTAACCATGCTTGGTACTTGCCCCTATTGTAGTGCTTATTCTATTGTATTACATTTAATTTTTTGTATGTTTGTCTCTTTCAGCCCTGGGCACGGTGCCTTGCACATAATGGGTGGTCAATAAATATGCGTTGAGTTGTGAACACTTCAGTGATTTTTACTGGGGATTAAACTATGTTAAATGTCTTTAATTTTTAACTTCTTTTTGATAAATATAGAAATCATTGAAAATTAAAGGAGCAGGAAAATGTGATTTTAGTATTTTTAATCTAAAATATTATATCCCAGATGTGATTCTTTATCAATTTCAGTATATTGCTAACTAAACAGAGCAGTAAAATTTGTGATCACTCTAAAGGATGGAGACATGTCTGGGCTTCTTGGTGTTGAGAGGCCACTGGGTGATTGTTTATATTATGAATTCCTGAGCTATTTCTTCACCAACTGCCCCAAAGAGCAACACCACTGTTTCCTGAATCCTGAAGAAAATTCTTTGCTCACATGTAGCTCGACTTTATGTTATGTCTTCCAATAGGCACTTGGAAAGCCTGTGTGACATATTTTCCTATGAGTTTGGCTACAGCTTTCATTTGAGCCAACCTGACCACTTTGCCTTTTCAAAACACTGTAAATTCCAGGATCTAATTGACACAAAATTGACAGTTTTTTATAATGTTAAATATCTATCTGCCATATGACGCAGCCATTTCACTTTTAAGTATTTGCCAAACCAAAATGAAACATAAGTTCACATAAATACTTGCACATGAATGTTCATAGCACTTTTATTTGTAACAGCCACAAACTGGGAAAAATCCAAGTGTCCAACTTAGGAATGAATAAACGAATTGTGGTGTATCTATACAATGTGTGGGGAAAATAGAATAGTTTAGTCAGGCTCTCTTGCCTCAGGTCTAG
Source organism: Galeopterus variegatus (assembly GCF_000696425.1). Taxonomy (NCBI): domain Eukaryota; kingdom Metazoa; phylum Chordata; class Mammalia; order Dermoptera; family Cynocephalidae; genus Galeopterus; species Galeopterus variegatus. The sequence goes on along the minus strand of NW_007728286.1, from coordinate 16,294 downwards.
TTGGGGGTCGTGCAGCACATTTCTTGTAAACAAGTTGTGTGTGGGTGGAGTTAGTGCGCATGTGCACCCATATATCTTTTTAGTTTTTGCTATTGTGTGTTCTTCAGTTTGTGAAGCAGCTGGCCAACAGAGCTCACATCTAAAAATAGAGCATGTTTACTGTGCTGGCAGCCGCTCAGTTTTTCTTTGGACTTTGCCAGTAGTAGTTGAGTTTTCTGAGTTTTTCTTTGTAATGCCTAACTCTTAGATCTATGTGTGCTGAATAAAGACTGCTCTTTCTTCAACCAACGCTCCAAGGACCTTTTTGCCATTACCTAGCTCTACACTATGGAACACAACTCAGAAATAAAAATGAACTACTGATATACTCAATAACAGATGAATCTCAAAATCATTATCTTAAGTAAAAGATGTAGGTAATATAGCAGTGTGTACCATATTATTGCATTTATGTAAAATTCTATAAATTGAAAATTAATCTACAGTAAGAGAAAGTAAATCAATAGTTATCTGGTGAGGGACAGCAGGTGGGGGCAAGAGGAAGGGGCTACAAAGGGTGAGAGAAAAGTTGGGGGTGATGGAAGTATTTGTTGTACTGGGTGGTAATAGCTTCATAGGTGAATCCATATGCCAAAACTTATCTAATTGTACAATCTATGTTGTTGACAGTTTTTTATAATGTTAAATATCTATCTGCCATATGACGCAGCCATTTCACTTTTAAGTATTTGCCAAACCAAAATGAAACATAAGTTCACATGAATACTTGCACATGAATGTTCATAGCACTTTTATTTGTAACAGCCACAAACTTGGAAAAATCCAAGTGTCCAACTTAGGAATGAATAAACGAATTGTGGTGTATCTATACAATGTGTGGGGAAAATAGAATAGTTTAGTCAGGGTCTCTTGCCTCAGGTCTAGTTGGGGGTGGTGCAGCACATTTCTTGTAAACAAGTTGTGTGTGGGTGGAGTTAGTGCGCATGTGCACCCATATATCTTTTTAGTTTTTGCTATTGTGTGTTCTTCAGTTTGTGAAGCAGCTGGCCAACAGAGCTCACATCTAAAAATAGAGCATGTTTACTGTGCTGGCAGCCGCTCAGTTTTTCTTTGGACTTTGCCAGTAATAGTTGAGTTTTCTGAGTTTTTCTTTGTAATGCCTAACTCTTAGATCTATGTGTGCTGAATAAAGACTGCTCTTTCTTCAACCAATGCTCCAAGGACCTTTTTGCCAGTACCTAGCTCTACACTATGGAACACATCTCAGAAATAAAAATGAACTACTGATATACTCAATAAGAGATGAATCTCAAAATCATTATCTTAAGTAAAAGATGTAGGTAATATAGCAGTGTGTACCATATTATTGCATTTATGTAAAATTCTATAAATTGAAAATTAATCTACAGTAAGAGAAAGTAAATCAATAGTTATCTGGTGAGGGACAGCAGGTGGGGGCAAGAGGAAGGGGCTACAAAGGGTGAGAGAAAAGTTGGGGGTGATGGAAGTATTTGTTGTACTGGTGTGGTAATAGCTTCATAGGTGAATCCATATGCCAAAACTTATCTAATTGTACAATCTATGTTAAGTGTATTGTTCCTCATTTATACGTCAACTCCATTTTGTTTTAATAGTTTTATATTCTCTGTTAAAATACATCCCACCTGCTTTACTTACTGTTTTCTCACAGCAAAATTAAATTTTTCTTGGAGTCACGAAGGCCAGTATTGGTGATTGGTTATCTTGGACCATGTTAGGCAATACCTTGAACTGTTGAGGCATGGGGAGGTTGTTTTTCTGTTTCCATTATTCTGAAAACAGATATACTAACCTTTATGAAAAATTTCTCACCAAACTTACAATTGACTGAAGCTGAAGTCATTAATCGGAAATGTGAAATGGTGGCACATAAAATGAATCTAGGTGAGACTTTAATCTGCATTATTGATTATCTTATTGTTAACCTCTATATATTCACTACCAACATTGAAATAAAACGCCCTCATTATGTACAGCCAAATATAAAGCTCAAACTACCTAATGCACTTAAAGGATTTTTTTTCTATCACCAGAATTTTTAAATGATCTTCTTTCAATAATGAATTCTTTCAAGTCTAGCCAACATTGAAATAAAACGCCCTCATTATGTACAGCCAAATATAAAGCTCAAACTACCTAATGCACTTAAAGGATTTTTTTCTATCACCAGAATTTTTAAATGATCTTCTTTCAATAATGAATTCTTTCAAGTCTATTTTTTTGTAAACACTAAGGATGTGGATAGTGTATTTATTTTGCAAACAATATGCTTTTTCTCTGAATAAGCCAGACTTCGTTGTGATCTAATAAGTATTCTTTCATTTTTTAATAACTTTAAAATATTTATTTATGTAGCACTAATTATGAGAGATATGCATTGCAGTCCTTACTTTCCTAGATAAAAGATTGTAAAGAAAACAGATATATGCTTTCCTTAAAGAGGTAATTTTAGAATCCATCTCAAAACTCAAGAATCCTTAAATGATCAGATTATTAATAATACTCTGTCTTGATGAAAGAGAAACTGTTTCATAGATGGAACTGGTGCATAAATTTAATGGTGCAAAAATTCTACCAACTTTACCAAAGTGATGCATAAGAACTTGGTCCGCATTGTCAGTTAAGATAGTTCTTACATTTTGTATAATACTTATTTGCTTACTTTGCTTAAAATGTTTTTTATACCTACATAACTTAATCTTAACAAATCCTCCACAAAAGGTGGAGTGAGAACATTATAATTAAATTTTTATAGTAAGAAAAATAAAGTTTAAAAATGCCTGGTGAAACTCATAACATATTTGGTAGCAAAGCTTCTGGTCTGTTACCTTCTATACTATCAGATTTCAGTTTTCCAAGCATTTAAAAATGTGCTTTGAAGAAAAAGTTCGACCTATATTAGTATGTAAGGAGCAAGTAGTTAGAAATACTTATTATTGTAAACATCTCTAAAAGCTTGGCGCTATTGAAAAACTTGCATTTTTTGTTGGTCACAATCGCCCTGCAAAGTAGGTTAAATGAAGGGATGAACCTTATTTTGAAATGTAGAAATTCGAGTCTAGGAGGTGATTTGTAACTTTGCCCCAACCTAAGATGTGGCCTGGGAATAGCGCTGAAGGTGCCAAGGCTTGGAATAGCAGTATGACGGGTTCCTTGGTATATCTCTGCACTGTGCTGGCAGAGGTGGGGCTGTTAGGTGGTAAACCTGCTGATGAGCGCCCTTTGTTAGCAAGATAGAGGCAGTGCATTCAATCCCTTTATAAACCAGTTAGTTTAGCTGGGGTCTCTAATTTAGCAAGATCCAAACAGCATGTTTTTTATGTGCATATTTTTCTAATTAGCCCTTACTCTTTTAATTGGAATCCAGAGGTAAAGAAATGTGCTTAAGATTTCCTCTACCTTAGTAAAACTAGGTATAGTTGTTACCAACATCTAGAGAAAAAAATCTTTATAGAATTTTTCTAACATATCCAACAATTCAAAAATAATATCAAAATAGGCAGAGTGTTATATTAACCTGGGTTGTGAGGCACATTAGACAGAATTAAATGTCAGAGAAAGACGTTAATATACCATTATTTCAAATTATTTTATTTGATTTTTTTTCATTGTAGTGTTTTCTAAGAATGTTTTTCTCTGGAGCTATAATTTTTGTTTTTATACTTTTATAGAGTTTGAGCGGTATGGAGGAGAAAGTTACATATATACATATATTGTAATTTTTCTATCAATATTTTTAAAGAACTATATCACTAAGTTTATGTATCTTGCATGTAGTAGCAAAATGGGTAGTTGCAGAGGATAGCTGGTTTGATTTGGCCTAATTTGATATTGCGGATATAGCCTTGTAAGTTTAGATTTACTGGAATTAAGAAAGTTTAAAATGGAAGAACAGGTGCAGAAAAAAGCAATGTGCTTTTTATTTTATTATAAACAATTAGATTTTAGTGTAAACTAAAATTGTACCTCCAGATTATTTTTGGAGAAAGTCCTGCCACTTCCATGTTTTAAAGAGTAACATGTTATTAATTAGATAATTTAAATTGTTTCTTAATAGATGTTGATGGGGAAGGAGTTTGGGGAAAGAAAGAAAAGTTGATATTTCGCACAGAGCAGTCATCTATATTCCAAAGGAATGCTTTTCCATTAAGTTTGCACCAAAAATACTGAAGTCCCTGCTGTATATGTAAACAAAGAATGTTTTTCTTTGGAACTATAATTTTCATTCATAAGGATATATTTTTTGGCTTATCTTTTAAATTGACTAGATTAAAATTTTGTTCCACAAAAGTGTATCTGCACGTGTGTGTGTGTGTGTTCCTCAGGATCATTCTAATGCTGAACTGCTTCCTGGAAATGGGATTTTTCTTACTACTTCCACATTTTAAAACAATTCATACAAGTCAAGTAGAGACTGCCAACACCTTGGGTTGTAATTCTCTCTGTGTTAGTTCTGTTAGAGGGAGCAAGAGACGATTGAACACAGGAAAACAATATGCTCTTTCTGATCTTCCTTGTTAATTTACATAAACTGGAAGATAGAGACAGAAACTTAAAGAAAGAGAGAAATGAAGGAAGGAAAGAAGGAGGGAGGGAGCAAAAAAAAAGAAAGAGGGAGAGGATGGAAGGGGGTAAGAGAGAAGGAGGGGGGAGAGAGAGAGACTTTCCATTTAACAGCATCTAAGAAACATCTACTGAACTGAAATTTTTTCATGCATCTGACAGTCCTGCATTTAGTCTTTGCTTTGGTTCTTCTCAGACAGGGCTTTATCCATCTCAGTTGTGACAATTTAATATTAGGCTACTATTTACAATTCAAGATAGGTGTAAAAAAACAATGGAAGAGGTATTTATAATGGTAGGAACATTTGATAAAGAAGATAAGGCAGAGATGGCTTCCTTGAATAAAATGACATTTTTAGTTATGTCTCTGTCTTAAACCATTTCCCCTGAGGCACCCTTTGGCTCTCTAGAGAAGAGGAACGGAAATAATCCTCAACATCCCCAGGGTCTCTATTGATTCTCCAGATGTGTCTTTGCAAAAAGTTTGCTATTTGTGGGAAGGGTGGGCAGCCCTTAATTATTCAGTAACTTCTAAAATTTTACCCCAACTATGTGTCAAATAAGTAATTTTTCTATTGCTTTAACTGAATACAACCTTCATTTGACTATAAATTCTACCAAAAATTGATTGCTTGACTTTAGGTTTTACTATTTAAGCAGCTGTGTCCTTAACTTGCTATCTTGCAATTCTTTGTCTCTTATTATTTACTTCATGGAATACTGGTTGTGCTTAAAGAATATGTATGAAATTCTCTTGTTTTCAGATGCTCTAATATTAATGTCTGTTGGAGATTCATATCCTAATAACTTGGGGTACCAGCCTGTCATGAAATACAAACTCCAGGCATATAAATATGGTAGACATGCCCTAAAAGTCAGATTTGTACCTTCAATCTATTATGAAACTTAAAGTACGAATAAATTCCTCTGTTTCCTGTTTGTTTTAAAATAAGAAATTGTGGTCTCTAGAGTTCTGAGTTTCTGTAAGAACAACAGAAGGAACACTCAGCTAATGTTTAGTATCCATATGCTTCATTAAAGTGACCAGATGTCCTGCATTTGTCAAGGGGGATAGGGAATTTTTCTCTCTCTCTTGATTATTTCCTTCAAAGAGTCTATCATGGATACATTTTGTGCCTTCACTGGCCTTTCTTATAATTCTTATTCATGCCTTGCTATGAGAACATTGTAATTGATAACCTACTGCTTTTGTACTTGGGGCTTCAGATTTTTAAAGAGAAAAGTTTATTGTGTTTGTTATTTCTTTGTGGTTCTGTAGTTTATTGTTGCAAAAATTTATATCAGAATTCTCATCCTGTCTATGTACTCCTATAAACTAAATTTATAATTTGAAGCAGGCAGGATCCTGTTTGTTTTTTTTTTTAAAGGCTGAGCTCCAGTGTACATTTTAAATTTCTCAAGTACTGAATTTAAATAATAGCATGTAGCCTCTTTACTCAGTAAATATTGTCAGGAAAAATTGTCCCAGACTTAGAAATGGAAGAGAGAGATTACTGGGCATCCTTCAAATGGGGTGCTATGTGTTGTTTATCAGACTCTTGGAGGTTTATCAGATTCTTAAGGGGTGTGCTCTTTGAATGACTTTCTTGACTAGGTCAGACATCTCAAACATTTCAGTTTCAGGACCCCTTTACAATATCTTAAGAATTACAGGGAACCCTAAAGACTTTTACATGGATTTTAGCTATTGATATTCACTGTATTATAAATTAAAACTAAGAAATTAGAATACATATTTAGTAGTTTATTTTAAATAATAAATCCATTACCTGTTAACATAGACACATGCTTATTTTTATAAAAAATATATTTTTCAAAATATAGAGGAAGAAAGATGTTGTTTGACAAATTCTCAAATTTCTTTAGCGTCTGGCTTGATAGAAGATAGCTCATGTCTACGTTAGCTTTCAGTTGGTTGCAGTCCGTTGTTTTGGTTGAAAAAAAAATGTATATATATATATACATATACACACACACACATACACACATATAAATCTGTAATTAGAAATCAACATGTACTTACAAAAGAGAGGAGTATTTTTATAATTCTTTTAATCATTGTGGATGTTTTTCTTTGATGTTACACCAAAAGTTGACAAGTGGTAGTTTTTTAAACGTTAGTTGCAATGTGGAGTCTGAAGCCATACCAATGAACTTTTCAAACTGTTTCTTTTAGATCTATTGGCCTACCTTGCACTTTAAATGGATCATTGATCTATGTTAGATTATATGTCGTGCATTGATGCTAATGAAAAACTGTCAATCTTTAATATTAGAATGTATTTTTGAAGCCAAGACCAGCTCTAAAAATATGCATCATTAATGCATTCACAAAGGTCATAGTTATTTTATTTGGCTATGCCAATGTAGGAGGAGGAAAAAAACCAAGTCTTATAACATTTAAAAAGGCAAGAAGAAAATTATTTTTATTTTAATCTCATGAAATGATATTTACTATCCAAAAACCTTCATTTACCTCAGTTACAAAAAGATGTGTTCTCTATTTCTGGACAATGTCAAATTTATTTTTCACGCATTCCCATTTCATTACTATGTTCAGTTATTAAATCTAAAGAAAATTTAAATCGATCCTTCACTAATAGCAAACACAAAAAGCAGCAGCAGCAACGACTAAAGGAAGATAGCTCTCACTAAAAGAATGAAGAAATTCTGCTTCAATTTCTTGTTATCTTTGATAATGTTTATCTATGATAATGTTTTTGTTGTTGTTTGAGTCACGTGTCTGTGTGAATGATTTAAAAAGATGTAAAATTTGGGGGAAAATTCACAGGGTTTGGGGGTTTGGTTTATGTGGATTTACCCACTTTAGTTTTATTTAGGTTAGATTTCAAATACTGTAAACTCAAAATTTTTATAAAAGGTCTGCTATTACTGCCAATATTTGCATGGCTCAGACTGTAAACTATTATCCCTCTTGATAACAAAAGAAAGCATTACACATTTCTAAGTACTAATTGCACACAAAACGCCTAATGACATTTTTAACTTTTAAAAGAGCTGTTTTTATGGTGTATGAATTTGAACACACTGAGCTAAAAGGCTGATTTTATTAAATTTTAGCACTGGTAAATTGGAAACAACTTTAACTTCAGTTCCATTGAAAATATAAGATAACACATTATGGATAAATTTTAAAAATTATACATTATGGGCTGAGCCCGTGGCACACTCGGGAGAGTGCGGCGCTGGGAGCACAGCGACGCTCCCGCCACGGGTTCAGATCCTATATTGGAATGGCCGGTGCACTCACTGGCTGAGCACGGTGTGGGCGACACCACACCAAGGGTTGCGATCCCCTTACTGGTCACGAAAAAGACAAAAAAAAAAAAATTATACATTATTGTCATTAATAATGTGAAACCATACATATATTTATATGCCCTAAAAAAAATCTCAATACTATTGAGGAAATAATTTTTCCAAAGTGCACATTTTCAAAAAGTGCTTTAATGGATGTTCATTGGATCATGAATCTGCTTTTAATATCAAACAACTTATGCTTTTCAGCCATATCTATTATAATGTCTAAATAAATAAAAGTCCATGCAACTTATACAAATTGTGATGTGGAATGGCATGGGGAATGAGTTTTCACGATGGATTTATTATATTTACATAGCACTTTATATTTACAAAGTTATTTACATGTAGTGTCTCATTACTCATCAAAATAACTTGATTGTACAAATATTATATGTAGTGATTAGATGATAAAACTATGACCCAGAGAGTTTAATAATTGCTAGTTAAATGGTGAATTTGAAAAAAGCATGCAGTGCTCCTGACCTCTTATGGAGAGTTTTTTCACTACCGCATTGAGGGAGGGGATCATTAACTCAAATACTGGAGGCTATCACACTGGCATGAGTCCTTGATCATAAATGACCTAAATTATTCTTATCTACAACTGTTTAAATCAAAATTCAACAAATAATTGTTCAACTTCATTTTATGCTGACTACAGAGACCTGGCCTTGGAGGGCCTTAAAAGGGAATCTATTACTCAGAAAATAAAGAAAAGCTTTTATTGGATTGCATTATAGTGATTTCTTTCTTTTTTTTTTTTCTTTAAAGATCTTTTTATCGATTGTGATTTTTTAGAAACCCTTAGGGGATTCTTTACAAATGAATAAGGTTGATTTTGTGATAAAAGTAAGTTCTGCTACTTGCTTTTTTCCTCCCTTGGAATGCTTGGAACTCTCTTTCTCTTCATGTCTACTTTCAGTCATCTACACACCCAGGACCTCAAGTAGCTTTTCCTAGTTTTTGCACCCTTTAGTCTCTTTATTTGCAGTGATACATTTCAGCCTCATGCTGGGGTATTTAAAAGTGAAATTTTAAAGAACAGAGAAATGTGCTTAACATTCTTGCAGTATTGCTTCCACCTTTATAAGAGTATATTGAGCTGAGAAAATTGTTATCATAGGGAAATTTGTAATCGGTTCCTTCATGCTCTTGACCAATATCTTTTGAGATTTTACCAAATTGTATAGGTCTGGGCTAAGTGGTGGGAATTAAAAGATGATTAGGACCCAGTCCTTGATCATGAGAAGACCTGAGTTGAGTAAAGGCTTCCAATTGAGAGTTCTGGCATGTTTATTTTGGGCCTATTTCCAGATTTTTAACAGAGTTTTAAATAGGTCTTTAATATAACCATAACTCTGTGCTTCTGACATGCCATACAAAGGAATTTCACTGGTATATTAAATTGGAAGAGAAGGGGTGGGTTAGATAGGCAGATCACCAAGCTCTCTTGGATAACAAAGTCTTAAAGAAGAATTCATAGCTTATACTGAATCAGTACTGTCAAATACAAAAGGGTTAGAATTTGAGAGCCGTAATTAACCATGTATTAAAGAAAACTTACAATTCATTTTCTGACCTTCAATTTGACTTGTTTAAGTTCCCTTTTTTTTCAAAATTGACTTGAATTTCTTAGCCACTGTACAGTATAAAATCTGTCTATATTTTCCCAAAGGTATTATAGTTGGAAGAAATGTATATATATAAAGCATTTCATACATACATCAATACTAAGTTTTTTTCTCCATAAGTACTTTTTTTAGTTTAGCTGATTGAAATATTAAAAGTTTGTCTAGCCATGAAGAAGGATTTTTTCACAAAATTTCCAAAACATGGTTACTGAAACAGTGAAACCCTATATTTCATTGGCAAAGAGCTATAAGGTTTTGAACCTTTAATCAGAATTGCTAAATGCTTCAGTTTATAATTGTTTATAAGTTAACCAGAATTCTCCACACAAATCTGTTCTGCTTGACTGTAAGGACGGGTTCTCTGCTTACAGTAATCCGGACTTCTACTATTCACATGTGATTATAGCCAAGATGAGATGAGAGTGATCTAATCATGGCTAGAAATGCTTAAACATTGTTGGCAGAGATCCACTCCAAGTTGCTGTGTTTTCACTCGAGAAGAAGTCTGGAAATGTGTTTTAAATGACATTCTATCTTTTCTTCTGCCTTTCTCAAAACCTTGCCTGTCTCTTGTTGTAGTCAGTGTAACACATAAACTCTTCCAGGAGGACAGGCAGACAAGCACAGGGATTGACTCAACGGCCAGTTTTGTTCCAGCACAGTTGTCTGAGTGCCACATTCATGAAGCTAATGACCGTTTTCTGGCCATACCACAGATTCCAAGTTTTATTTCCATATGGCTGTGCAGCTTCAGCCTCACCACCAGGCTGGAATCCTTATTTACCAACAAAAGAGATGTCTGCATGACTCTGGAATGTTAGCATGGAATTGTGACAATTCCAAGAATCATGCAACTGGAGATATACATGTAGAAGGCAGCTTGTTTGGTAAATAGTGGCAGGAATTTTTTTTTCTTGGACACTCATTTTAAGAAATGTCCTATTTTTAACATCAAGAGAATACATTCTTTCATTTAAGCACTCAATTGTTTATTAAGAAATCATTTGCTGAGTATGATTCACTGTGCTTCTGAGCTAGGTTCTGGGTATATGTAAACAAATAAGACACGTTTCATTTTTATGGGCTATAGAATCGTAAACAAGAGAACAATGAAAAATTATACAAATAATAATGTTTATTGAACAATTATTAAATGCCAGATACTGTATTTAGTATTTCAGTGGTTCAGCTAACAATAATCTTAAAATGAAGTTACTGTGTTTCCATTTTATAGATAAACAAACTGAGTCTTGGAGTAATTAAGTAACTTGCCCCATGTTGCACAGTTAGCATATGGAAGAGCTTGGATTCAGCCCAGCCTGATTCCAGAGCTCAGGAACTTCCCCACTATGTTCTAATATCTGATTAGCCACAATTGTTGTCCACTCTATGGTAGCTCAATAATGAATAAAATAGATAATTCAAACTCTCTGGAAATAGATGACCCAAACTATCTGGAGACCCTTTCCAGACTTTTAAAACTGTAAGATTAATTTACTATCCAA
>NW_007728286.1:2333-5141 GCF_000696425.1 Galeopterus variegatus | reverse complement strand
AAATAATAATGTTTATTGAACAATTATTAAATGCCAGATACTGTATTTAGTATTTCAGTGGTTCAGCTAACAATAATCTTAAAATGAAGTTACTGTGTTTCCATTTTATAGATAAACAAACTGAGTCTTGGAGTAATTAAGTAACTTGCCCAATGTTGCACAGTTAGCATATGGAAGAGCTTGGATTCAGCCCAGCCTGATTCCAGAGCTCAGGAACTTCCCCACTATGTTCTAATATCTGATTAGCCACAATTGTTGTCCACTCTATGGTAGCTCAATAATGAATAAAATAGATAATTCAAACTCTCTGGAAATAGATGACCCAAACTATCTGGAGACCCTTTCCAGACTTTTAAAACTGTAAGATTAATTTACTATCCAAATCTGAAGGAAAGGTAGGAAAGACGTGATATAGGGACACCCATACTGTACTTTTTCTCAGTTTACCACTTTATATATGTTTCTTTATATCTAAAACATAAAATGATAGAAAAGCTTCTTATTTATGTATAACACATTTGCATATTAATGATGGCTTTTTAGACAGCAAGGCAGTGTATTACAGGAGTGTTTGATGTTCTTACCTCTCTTCTGCCCATATTGTGAGAGAAGGGTTTTTCCAAAAATACAGTAATGCTTGTTCTTATCACTTTGGTCCACCTTCTGGATTTGGCAAAGAACTGGAAGAATCTATCCCTTCAACAGATTCAAATTTGTTTGTGGTTTCTCTATCTTAAAGGGGTTTCTGGATTTTTGTTTCCAGGCATTTAAGGAAAAGAGGAGACAAGGTGGGAGAAAGAAGAGAAATAAGAAAGAATATAAATTCCAGGAGCCAGAGAACTAACATTTATTTTTTTGATTCATGACCCAAAACAGGGTTCCGTGGAGTGTTAAATCAGAGTGTGATCATTTGGTAGAGGAACATTATGGTTGATATATCACACAATCCTAGAAATTGGTGATGAAGAGTATTTTTAGAGAAGCTGGTCATGATTACAGCAAAAGTTACTGTATGTGCAGTAGATGGTTTAGGCTGTGACATAATCTTTTGAATATCGGATTTCTTTCTTGCAGGCTTGATTTTCCTAATGGCCAAATTAATAGTGACTAGTTGACCAACTAAGATCATTCAGGGGAGTCAAGGTAGCATAACATGGACATGTCTCTCAGGTTTACTTGAAAGTGGTAATGTCCACATTCTTAATCTCTTATGAAATTCTAAAAATTTCAGTTGTGTTTCCAGCTGTTGCAGTATATGACACAAACTGGATGTTTTGTGGGAGTGTTATGTATACCAATTAATTCCATTTTTTAGCTGCACATTTTGGACTGGTTTAGTACTTAATTTTTTAGGACTGGTTGGCTGTTGAAGAATGCTTTCAGAAAAGTGCATGGGATATAAAATTGCAGCTTGCTCCCCCAAATAAAAAATATGTGTATATTTAAAATAAAGCTAAACAGCTGGTGAAAGAGCTGCTTAAAATTTGTATTTATTTTAAAATCATAATTTTAAAATTAAACGTGAAAATGACTTAATTACTGCTGATTTCGGTGTAGTTCTTTTGTAACTGCAGAATTATATTTTTGCTGCCATTATGTGAAAATAATATTTGGAGTTATCTTTAAATAGAAATATATATTTTAAGTGCTAGTCCAAAATTAAAAGAGGGTCACTTTTTTAATTATATTTTTGCTGCCATTATGTGAAAATAATATTTGGAGTTATCTTTAAATAGAAATATGTATTTTAAGTGCTAGTCCAAAATTAAAAGAGGGTCACTTTTTTAACACTGTGAGAGAGATAGAGAGAGAGAAAGAGAGACTAAAAGGGGGAAGGGATAGAGAATGGAAATTAGAAAAGTATGGTAAGCAAAGAGAAACCACTTACACAGCATCTAATCTCTGAATTACTCTGCTTTGTTCTTTCACAGAAACAGAAGTACTGTGTCACATGAAATCACTAAAATCATAAATTCTCATGTCTTCTTGAGGAAAAATTATGTAAACTCTTATTAAAAAGTAGTGTGGTGACCAAAGCAGGAGATTAGTGGAGAATATTATTGCCTTTGATTTTCCTTCCATATCACCTCTGATTCCTAGGTTATTATTCACTCATTTGTAATGAGGTATCTCATCTCCTATGTCAATTACTATGTTAAAAGCCCACACGAATCTATACTGCTTCAAAGAGCAGTGACATTTCACAGAGATTGACATGCCCTTGTGATCAAGTTGTGTACCAAAAAATAATTTATTCACCAAAAATGAAGTCATTTTACATCTGTCACTGCTCTTAATTGGGTAGTTAGGTGACTTACATGAAAGCGTCCTTTGATGTATGTAAGGTAAAGTTAGACTTGCTGTGAATCTTCTTACTTGGAGTGAGATTAAAAAGATAAACTTTCACAAAGAGTAATTTACCAGTTATTTCAGAATCTATTTCTCTTTTTTTCAGATATTGCTATTGGGCTCAGTCTGGTTTCTCTTTATCCTGAAGTGAGATTTCAGTTGTGCTGATGATATCGTATTTCACAGGAAAGACATCCTTCCACTTTTCTCCAAGGCAGAGCATACACAATCAAGTCATTCCTGTGGTGATCAGGCACGACAAATTCAAGATAGAAAATGACAATAATAATTTCAACATGGTTATGTACATAATCAGTTGCAGTTACGTAATATTAAAAGTAATAATGGCAAATATTCAGCTAAAAAGACAAAAAAAAGGTTCTGAGGGAAAATGGAAGAACACCAAGGTGTCAATAGGAAGCTTTGTCTCCAAATTGATATTTTTGAGTTTGCAAGGAA